>NC_068451.1:14275682-14405136 GCF_023373465.1 Oncorhynchus keta
CCCTGGTATTATGTCTGGCAGGAGGCCTTGTGATTGTTAAACCCGTGCTCACATGGGCCATGGAGTGCAAGATCACACAGTAATCCTAAAAACAGGGGCTTTCATGCAAGGCACCATGTTATATTCCCTCAAAGCATAAAAGGCATTTTGCTCGTTTGTGAGTTCTGCATCGCTGGGCAACTCATTGCTGGATTTCCTTTTGTAATCCATTATCGTCAAGCCCTGCCACATAAAATGAGAGTTGGAGCCGGTGTAATAGGATTCCTACTATATTGTTCTTTTGCATGTTTGATGTCTCGTCAGAGGTCATATCGGCCTTTCTTGTATGCGTCCATGTCAGTGTCCCGTTCCTTGTAAGCGTTAACCCTGGCCTTTAGCCCAGTGAGAATATTGCCTGTAATTCAGCACCCCCAAACACTTTCCTGCGGCTATGGGCTTTTCTGTCTATGTGTGTGTATCTGCGTGTTGTGTGTGAGCTCGCACCTGTGTGTTTATCTGTCTAAATGTCTTTCTGACAATATACATTGATGCAAATTGGGAAAAATATGGTAAAAAAAAACAGGATGCGTGTGTCTGTGTGGTGTGCATGCATACATGTGTGAAATGACAACGTGTCTGTATGTGTGCTAGTTTGAAAAGAGAAGAGTGTGATGACAGGGTGTTTGTGTCTTTGTTGCAAGACAATGGCAGGACATGTGACATGTTGTAACGTCTGCTTCCAACTCACACTCTCAACCACGTAGATCGCCTGCACACAGCTCACTTTCCAGCCCACTTTCCAGCTCACACTCTCAAACACCTAGATCTCCTGAACGCAGCTCACTCTCCAGATCCCAAGCACCTGAATTCTGATCACCTGTTCACACACCTGCATGTCATTATCACACACTATTTAGTTCAGTTCTTCCCTATCATTGGGAAGTGTTGTTTGTTTTGTGACACACTTCTATTCTGAGCTCTGCCCCCCCCCACACACACACACACACACACACACACACACACACACACACACACACACACACACACACACACATGGAATCATGTAGTAATTTATTTGTATTTATTATTTAACTAGGCAAGACAGTTCAGAACAAATAGTTATTTACGACGGCCTACACCAAACCTGGGCGACGCTAGGTCAATTGTGCACCACCCTATGGCACTCCCAATCATGGCCGGTTGTGATACAGCCTGGATTCGAACCAGGGTGTCTGTAGTGACGCCTCAAGCACTGAGATTCAGTGCCTTAGACGGCTGCGCACCCGGGAGCCGAAAAATGTGTTAAACAAATCAAAATATATTTGAGATTTGAGATTCTTCAAAGTAGCCACCCTTTGCGTTTAATGACAGCTTTGCACACACTTGGCATTCTCTCAACCAGCTTCATGAGGTAGTCACCTGGAATGCATTTCAATTAACAGGTGTGCCTTGTTAAAAGTTAATTTGTAGAATTTCCTTCTTAATGATACAATCAGTTGTGTTGTGACAAGGTATGGGTGTTATAAGGAAGATAGCCCTATTTGGTAAAATACCAATTCCATATTATGGCAAGAACAGCTCAAATAAGCAAAGAGAAACAACAGTCCATCATTACTTTAAGACATGAAGGTCAGTCAATCGGGAAAACTTCAAGAACTTTGAAAGTTTCTTCAAGTGCAGTCGCAATAACCATCAAGCGCTATGATGAAACTGGCCCTCATGAGGACTGTCACATGAAAGGAAAACCCAGAGTTATCACTGCTGCAGAGGATAAGTTAGAGTTAAATGCACCTCAGATTGCAGCCCAAATAAATGCTTCACAGAGTTCAAGTATCAGACATCAACTGTTCAGAGGAGACTGCGTGAATCAGGCCTTCATGGTCAAATTGGCTGCAAAGAAACCACTACTAAAGGACACCAATAATAAGAAGATACTTTCTCGGACCAAGAAACACGAGCAATGGACATTAGGCCGGTGGAAATCTGTACTTGGTCTGGTGAGCCCAAATTTGAGATTTCCGGTTCCAACTGCCATGTCTTTGCGAGACACAGTGTAGATGAACAGATGCTCTCCCCATGTGTGGTTCCCACCGTGAAGCATGGAGGAGGAGGTGTGCTGGTGTGGGGGTGCTTTGCTGGTGACAGTCTGATTTATTTAGAATACAAGGCACACTTAACCAGCATGGTTACCACAGCATTCTGCAGCGATATGCCATCCCATCTGGTTTACGCGTAGTGGGACTATCATTTATTTTTCAACAGTACAATGACCCAAAACACACCTCCAGGCTGTGTAAGGGCTATTTGACCAAGGAGAGTGATGGAGTGCTGCATCAGATGACGTCCACAATCACCTGACCTCAACCCACTTGAGATGGTTTGGGATGAGTTGGACCGTAGAGTGAAGAAAAAGCAGCCAACAAGTCCTCAGCATATGTGGGAACTCCTTCAAGACTGTTTGAAAAGCATTCAAGGTGAAGCTGGTTGAGAGAATCACTAGAGTGTGCAAAGCTGTCATCAAGGCAATGGGTGGCTACTTTGAATTATCTCAAATGTAAAATATATTTTGATTTGGTTTTTTGGTTATTACATGATTCCATGTGTTATTTCATAGTTTTGAGGTAGTCACCCGTAATGCATTTCAATTAACAGGTGTGCCTTAAAGTTAATTTGTGTGTGAACTTGTGACTCTGTGTGCGTGTGACTGTGTATGTGCATGTGTATTTGACTGCATATCATATGCATGACCCATTCTGGTCCACTAGACTACTGTAACACTATTAAAACGTCTACTCCAGTACATCCATTGTCAAGGACTGACCGTCCAAATGGAAAACATATACAGATGCTGTATCTTCATTTGAGCCAGTTTCACACAACAGGAAAATCATCCTGGAGCAACAGGAAATGTGAATTGTTATGTGGATTATAATCAATGGACATTTTTTTTGTAGGGGTTGATACCACAGGAGGCTGCTGAGGGGAGGACGGCTAATAATAATGTCTGGAACGAAGCAAATGGAATGGCATCAAGCACATGGAAACCATGTGTTTAATCTATTTGATACCATTCCACAGATTCCGCTCAAGCCATTACCACGAGCCTGTCCTCCCCAATTAAGTGTCAACCAAACTCCTGTGGTTGATTACTTTTCTCATTAAGGCAAATCAAGTCTGACATTTTTAAGTGGAAATGACAAACTTTAGAAGCCTTTCTAAGCATTGAATACACTACATGTTTGCATTTCCTGTTGTCCAGGAACATTCATGTAACAACAGGATGATCAAATTAAGATATGGCATCTGTATAGCCCCAGAGATTAGGACACAGATAGGGTATCACCAAATCTATGTTCCACAAGACAACTAGAAAAAGAGAGAAAAAGAAAGACAGAGAGAGATTGAGAGATGCTGCATGAATGAGAAGTGGGTTATTTATATCAAACAATAGTGAGAATTTACATGAAGAGGGAGAGGTGGATGCTTTGGCCACTTGTGTGTGAAAGATAGTCTAACGTGGCATCCATCATCCATTGTCACTTGTTGCAGGCTTGAAAAGTTGATGCGTAATTTGTAACATTGTAACAGCTGCGTCCATGGGTTTTGTATACAATATGACATTACACATCCCTAAATAACAAAATAAATGGCCAACATCGCTTGATCTCCATCAGTTGGAACCAACAGACAGGCAAGAGGGAAATGGCTCCTCATAAATAGGCCTATTCAAATAAACGGATTTTGGGTTTGAGGAAAAAGTCTGTAGGCGGTGGTTATAGTTAAAACTACTCACCCAAATAAATTCACGATAATCTCGGGCGCCGCTTTGATGTGAGGTTGGTCGTGTCACAACTTTCTACTTCTTCGCCTGTGTAGTAGGCTTTACGAACTCCCGAATTTAAAGTAAATGTGTCTCCCTTGAAATTAAATAATTAGGTTGTGCCGTATTCTGACAGCAACCGGTTTCCGTACCGGGGAGAGAGTAGTAGCCAGACTAGTTCGACGGCTCCCTTTATTTCAATGCTCTTTGGTTACCCAAGCCTACAGGGGAGCTAGAGATACGCGACATATACACCATAGCAAGCCCTCGCATACTTTTACATTTTTAAACCACATCAATATTCCTGTAGACTATAAAAGGTGACTGTGGTGGCCCTGAATCAATCCACTGATTAGTCTAGTACAATCCAATTTCTTGGATATGTTGCGTGCAATTTGCAAATCGGCCTACTGCACAGTACACTGGAGTTGTAGCCTATTGTGTGATGTGGTATAAAAAAAAGTACCCTAAAGGCAAGGTTGGGTAGGTAACTTTCTAAATGTAATCCGTTAGTTACTAGTTACCTGTCCAACATTGTAATCAATAACGTAATTTTTGATTACCCATACTCAGTAACTTAATCTAATTAGGCTACTTTCAGTTTGCCATTAAGAGGCATTAGAAGAATACCAAAAGGATCCATCAAACACATTTGGTGTGTCATCATAGCGGTGTCTCTGACTTTTGGTCAGATGATCACATACACGAACACTAGATGACTGATAGGGGCGCTGTGTTGAAGCCACCATGCCTCCATCTTGGACCCCCACCATTGAGAAATAATATTTTGTATTTTGGAAGCTAAAGAAATGCATTTATTAATGTCCACATTCGTTTTTGCCTCTTTATTCTATTACACACGCCTTAATGCATGAATAAGGCCACTTTAATAACGTTTACATATCTTGCATTACTCATCGCATATGTATATACTGTATTCTATACTATCTTTTGCATTTTAGCCTATGCCGCTCTAACATTGCTCATCCAAATATTTATATATTCCAAATATTTATGTATTCTTATTGCATTCCTTTACTTAGATTTGTGTGTATTAGGTATTTGTTGTGTAATTGTTAGATATTACTTGTTAAATATTGCTGCACTGTCGGAACTAGAAGCACAAGCATTTTGCTACACTCACAATAAAATCTGCTAACCATGTGTATGTGACCGATAAAATTTTATTTGAAATTATATTATGTGAGCTAAACATATATATATTAATATCTCAGTTTCACCTCATTTCCCACCTGATTTATTTAACAAAAGACAAATCTCAATAGGTGGTCGAGGTAAGTAAAGACATGACACAAGTGGGGGGGGGGTGGACCTTTCCTCTTTGGTTCTCTACTGCTGCTCTATTGTTCCTCAAGCAAGTGGGAGGCTGACGATATCACGGATTCCCAGCAGACCAACTCCTTGATTTTTTTTTTTTTTACCCCTTTCAGTGATATCCAATTGGTTGTTACAGTCTTGTCCCATCGCTGCATCTCCCGTACGGAATCAGGAGAGGCGAACGTCGAGAGCCGTACGTCCTCCAAAACACAACCCTGCCAAGCCAAACTGCTTCTTGACACACTGCCCGCTTAACCCAGAAGCCAGCCGCACCAATGTGTCAGAGGAATCACCATACAACTTGCGACTGAAGTCAGCGTGAATGCCCTTGACCTGCCATAAGGGGTTGCTAGAGCGGGATGGGACAATGACATCCTGACCGGCCAAACCCTCCCCTAACCCGGACGACACTGGGCCAATTGTGCGCCGTGTCATGCGTCTCTCGCTACCGGTTGCGACATAGCCCGGGATCAAACCCGCGTCTGTAGTGATGCCTCAGGAACGGCGATGCAGTGCCTTAGACTGCTGCACCACTAATCATTTTTTCCCCCTTTAGTGTGTGTACTTTACTGTAATTATACTTGGGATGTTGCTTTTCAACAGTAAAAGTTTTTTAAAAACCCCCGTAGGACATCTTTAAAGTATAATTTTTAGAGATGACTAATGTTACTATCTGGCTTTCATACCATCATGGCCACCTAATCATCCCCAGCTTCCAATTGGCTCATTTATCCCCTCAATGACCTTTAACTATTCCCCAGCTCATTGCTGTAAAATGAGAACATGTTCTCAGTCAATTTACCTAGTAAAATAAGGGTTAAATAAAATAGAAAATGAAATAATGTCCCCACAATAACATAAAATAAAACATTTAATTTAAATACTTTAGAATTCCATTCATTCCTATGTAGGACTGGTCTTACAGGGCAGTGCCAATATGGCCGAACGGTTGCTTCAAAGCCTTTCAATGGCCAATACATAATATCAGCAATCGAGGGTTTATAATATACATCATTTGTTCACACTTGCTCAGGTGGAACAAACTTACACTTGTGCATTTTTTTCAGTGCATAATTTCTGAATTGAAAAGTAATCCAAGAAGTAATCATCTAGTTTTTCAAAAGTATTTGTAATCTGATTATTGTTATGTCTCGTGGGTTTCATAACCACATGTTTATAACAACTCAATAGTGACGATAAGGAAAACGGAATTCAGTTCAACAATTTATATGAACGTGCTCATCTCAACACACATTACCCATGATGCTCTGCGTATACAACTACGGTGCAAATAGTACAACTCTAATACAAAACAATTACAAAAATTTTGCAGTTAACGTCACTGATAACAGCTGTTTTTTGTAATCAGATTACATGTAACTGATGATGTAATCAATTACTCCTCAACCCTGCCTACAGGTAGGCTAGGCCTAAAATATCCCTGGGCTGTTCTCGAGGACCTCAGCTCTGTCTATAATCATCTCTCTCGGAAACAGTTTCATTGCACCAAATAAGGCGAAAGAGGAGAGGTGAAATATACAAGCCAACCCTCCCCTAGGAAACCCTAGGAAAATAAACAAAAGCTGTTATAAAAGTGTCGTTCCTGGATGGAAGTGCTTGACAAACATAAGAGGATACACACTGTGGTAGAGTAGACTATATGCTTCTCAAGTTGAGAGAATTACATTTCATCATTGACACAGTGCCCAAATGGAATTGTGTGAGTCTTTCAGGTATTATAGCCTATTCAGAAGAGTAGTCAGTATGGTTTCTACTCCACAGCACCACACATGAACATTAGTATTCCCAGTATATGACCAAAATACCTTGATTTTGGAACAGGCCCCTCTGTGCACTGCTATAATGTAGCCTGTAAATTTGATCTGAAATCGCATGGCATTTAGTTAATTAATCTTACCTTTCATAACACTCATACCAGACAACTTTTTTCTGCAAGCCTTGAGTGGAGACATGGGTCAAACAATGATTTAAATATACACTAGATGACTGACAGGGGGCACTGTTTTGAAGACACCGCGCCTCCATCTTGGGACTCTACCATCGTTGTACATTTTTTGGGGGGAGCTATAGAAATCAAATCAAAGTTTATTTGTCACGTGCGCCGAATACAACAGGTGTAGATCTTACAGTGAAATGCTTACTTACAGGCTCTAACCAATAGTCCAATAGTGCAAAAAATGTGTTAGGTGAACAATAGTTAAGTAAACAAAACAACAGTAAAAAGAGGCTATATACAGGCTATATAGGCTATATAAAGGCTATATACAGTAGCGAGGCTATAAAAGTAGAGAGGCTACATACAGACACCGGTTAGTCAGGCTGATTGAGGTAGTATGTACATGTAGATATGGTTAAAGTGACTATGCATAATATGATGAACAGAGAGTAGCAGTAGCGTAAAGAGGGGTTGGTGGGTGGCGAGACACAATGCAGATAGTCCGGTTAGCCAATGTGCGGGAGCACTGGTTGGTCAGCCCAAATGAGGTAGTATGTACATTAATGTATAGTTAAAGTGACTATGCATAGTATGATGAACAGAGAGGAGCAGCAGCGTAAAAGAGGGGGGGCACACAATGCAATAGTCCGGGTAGCCATTTGTGATCATTCCTGTTCAGGAGTCTTATGGCTTGGGGGTAAAACTGTTCAGAAGCCTTTTTGTCCTAGACTTGGCACTCCGGTACCGCTTGCCATGCGGTAGTAGAGAGAGCAGTCTATGACTGGGGTGGCTGGGGTCTTTGACAATTTTTAGGGCCTTCCTCTGACACCGCCTGGTGTAGAGGTCCTGGATGGCAGGCAGCTTAGCCCCAGTGATGTACTGGGCCATACGCACTACCCTCTGTAGTGCCTTGCGGTCAGAGGCCGAGCAATTGCCGTACCAGGCAGTCATGCAACCAGTCAGAATGCTCTCGATGTTTCATGCCAAATATTTTTAGTTTCCTGAGGGGGAATAGGCTTTGTCGTGCCCTCTTCACGACTGTCTTGGTATGTTTGGACCATTCTAGTTTGTTGATTGATGTGGACACCAAGGAACTTGAAGCTCTTAACCTGCTCCACTACAGCCCTGTCGATGAGAATGGGGTCGTGCTTGGTCCTCCTTTTCCTGTAGTCCACAATCATCTCCTCAGTCTTGGTTACATTGAGGGATAGGTTGTTATTCTGGCACCACCCGGCCACGTCTCTGACCTCCTCCCTATAGGCTGTCTCGTCATTGTCAGTGATCAGGCGTCGTCAGCAAACTTAATGATGATGTTGGAGTCGTGCCTGGCTATGTAGTTGTGGGTGAAGAGGGAGTGCTGGAGGGCACGCACCCCTGTGGAGTTCCAGTGTTGAGGATCAGCGTGGCAGATGTGTTGCTAACTACCCTCACCACCTGGGGGCGGCCCGTCAGGAAGACCAGGATCCAGTTGCAGAGGGAGGTGTTTGGTCCCAAGATCCTTAGCTTAGTGATCAGCTTTGAGGATACTATGGTATTGAACAATGAGCTGTAAACTAATAAATAGCATTCTCACATAAGTGTTCCTTTTGTCTAGGTGGGAAAGAGCAGTGTGGAGTGCAATAGAGATTGCATCATCTGTGGATCTGTTTGAGCGGCATGCAAATTGGAGTGGGTCTATGGTATCTGGGATAATGGTGTTGATGTGAGCCATTACCAGCCTTTCAAAGCACTTCATGGCTACGGACGTGAGTGCTACGGGTCTGTAGTCATTTAGGCAGGTTGCCTTTGGGTTCTTGGGCACAGGGACTATGGTGGTCTGCTTGAAACATGTTGATATTACAGACTCAATCAGAGACATGTTGAACATGTCAGTGAATACACCTGCCAGTTGGTCAGCACATGCCCGGAGCACACGTCCTGGTAATCAGTCTGGCCCCCAGCCTTGTGTATGTTGACCTGTTTAAAGGTCTTACTCACGTCGGCTACGGAGAGCGTGATCACAAAGTTGTCCGGAACAGCTGATGCTCTCATGCATCCCTCAGTGTCGCTTGCCTCGAAGCAAGCATAGAAGTGATTTAGCTCGTCTGGTAGGCTCGTGTCACTGGGCAGCTCGTGGCTGTGCTTCCCTTTGTAGTCTGTAATAGTTTGCAAGCGCTGCCACATAAGACGAGCATCGGAGCCGGTGTAGTATTATTCAATCTTAGCCCTGTATTGACGTTTTGCCTGTTTGATGGTTCGTCGCAGGGCAGAGCAGGATTTCTTGTAAACTTCCGGGTTAGAGTCCCGCACTTTGAAAGTGGCAGCTCTACCCTTTCTCAGTGCGAATGTTGCCTGTAACCTATGGCTTCTGGTTGGGGTATGTACAGTCATGGCCAAAAGTTTTGAGAATGACAAATATTAGTCTGCTGCCTCAGTTTGTATGATGGCAATTTGCATATACTCCAGAATGTTATGAAGAGTGATCCAATGAATTACAATTAATTGCAAATTCCTCTTTTTTTGTGCCTTCCTCTGACACCGCCTGGTGTAGAGGTCCTACTGGCTACTATCTTGTCTCATCGCTACAACTCCCGTACGGGCTCGGGAGAGACGAAGGTCGAAAGTCATGCGTCCTCCGATACACAACCCAACCAAGCCGCACTGCTTCTTAACACCGCGCGCATCCAACCCGGAAGCCAAATAATTGTAATTCATCTGATCACCCTTCATAACATTCTGGAATAAATTTTTATAAATTGACCGCACTCAGTCAGCTGTTTAAGGAAATAAGCAAACAGGAAACCCCTCACCCAGAGGCGGCGCTCCTACTGGCGGGAGACTTTAATGAAGGGAAACTTAACTCAGTTCTACCAAATTTCTATCAACATGTTAAATGTGCAACCAGAGGGGAAAAAAGTCTAGATCACTGTACTCCACACGCAGAGTTACGTACAAAGCTCTCTCCTGCCCTCCATTTGGTAAATCCGACCACAACTCTATCTTTAAATGCTAGGCAACTAAATATATAACATCTACTGAGGATATATGATAGGCCTCTTGTAGATAACACCAACATGTTGATTTCTCTGTTCATCTATACTTCATTCCGTCAGTGACAGGGCTGTGTTTCAACCAATATTGCTTTTGGAAATAGATCCAAGAAAGGGTAACCAACAAAGTGAGATAAGATAGTAAGATAGTTAATACACACCAATGCAATATCTTAACAACCACATAACGAAACAAAACATTTACTGTATGCTATATCCACAATTTCTCACTAATTATTTTCACCCCAAGAAAGTCACATATAAGACTACTTGAAATACACATGTTGCTGTTTTTTTTGTACATTAAATTATTAAATTAAATAATTAATTTATTAAAGGGTGTTTCTAAAAGACATTAAAGGACAAGTACGATAGGACCTAAATATTCCTATCGTACTTTCCCTTTAATGTTTTTTTAGGAACATACCCTTTAATAATTTACCTGGCCACACCTGAATTTCCACCCACTGAAAAGCAGTTGCACAATAACAATAGAAGTGGAAAAACGATGTCAGAGACATTCAATAAAATCCCCAAACTCGTTGTTTGATAAACCCTGAGGTTGGGTGAGTTTTACATTTTTATATATTTTCATTTGTATTTTCCAGCTTTGTATAGCTAGCAGTCTTCTTACGTGAGTCGGAAAGTCCAACATTTTATCTAGTGCGCTGGTATGAGAAACTTCCGTGTTGTGATATGGAGTGCGCTTTGAAGGTCTGCGTACTACGTTTGTCTGGAAAGTGAACACATTCGGGGAACTTTACAACGCTATTTGTATGTTTTATATTGCAAGCGTATTTTCTTTGGTATTCATGCGTAAATGGGGCCTTTTTATTTTCTTAAGACTACTCAAACAGCACAGGCCATAATGAGATGCATTGGGCGGAGCTTTGTTTGCAACGGACAGGAAGGGATTCTACTTGTTTTATCGGTCTTGGCTTACCTTACCTGTCGTGGAAAATTTTCAACCTTAGACTATTGTTTGATGATTAATGACACCAGAATGCTGTCTGGAGTTACAGCTTATCGGTTTTGGGGCATCATCTCTTGCGTGGGAAGACATGTATGACCTACAGAATGTGCACTCTGTAAAATGTACTTTACTTTGTAGGTGAAGAGCTGTTTACCATCAAACCAATAGAGCTGGGACACAAAGAAGGAAACAGACAATGTGATGTGACTTCAGTCAAAACACTCAATCAAGCACAGACTCACTGACGAAGTCTGGAGACATTAAATACCTAAACATAAAACTATGTCTGAGATCCTACGGTCAAACCTGGAGCTGCTAGAAGACAGCCCCTCCAAAACCAGCGGGGTGACTGCTGCACCCCAAACCCCAACATGGGGAGCAGAGGGGGAGAAGGTGATTGAAGAATTGGAAAAGGGAAGGGAGGGAGTGGTGGAGGAAGACGAAATGGTTAGCTCTGCTAAATTGGAGCCTACCACTCTGCAATGGCCGGGTGACAGGGATGTAGAGAAAGCAACAAAGAACGGAAGTGCATTGACTGTGAAAGAAGATAAGGGAAGGGGAAAGGGAGATGACCCTGAGGGAGAGAGGAGGAGCGTGCACTCCATGTGCACCTCTCTTCAAGAAGGAGGAGGCCGGATGGAGAGCGAGAAAAGGCTGGGTTTGGGAGTGGAGAGAATGAGAACGGGGGAAGAATGGATGGAGAGAGAGGTGCAGCACCCAGGGCTGTGTAAGAGAGGGAAGAAGGTGCAGGTAGAGATAGAGGTGGAAGATGGTATGAACTCTTTGCCTGAGAAGGCAGCACAGGTCTTCAACCCATCTGTCACCATCTTACACTCCTCTAGTGCTCCGACATCTCCCAGAGAAAGGGAGTCATTCTGGGATGTGGACGCAGAGAAGAATCTCCTCCTCGTTCCCCAGGGAACCCCACATGATGGCTACTACCACGACTGGCCAGTGGAGGCGGGGTCCTCAAAATGTAAAGAGATGCACTAACATGTGACCTTTCTGTCTTTTGGCCTCCAACCTCTTTCTCTCCGTCTTTCTCTTTGCTCTTCTCTCCCTTGTTCATTCAGCCACTGTGGCTCTGCTCAAATAGATTTGCGAGTGCAAATTCATCCTTCCACTCCTCCCTTATTTTACCTTTACTTCAGAGGGTAGAACGACTAATAGTCTCTCCTTTCCTCTCCCCTCCAGATGGGTGTGACTGTGCCAACCGGGATGCTCTCAAAGTGGGGGTGTCTGTGTTCACTGCAGCTCTAATTTTCCCCCTCCTAGTGTGGGGGGGTTATGTCTTCCTGCCTTTTGATGCCCCACTGCTGGACAGTGCCCCCCTCAGGCTGGTCTACACACTGCGCTGCTCTGTCTTCGCTGTGGTGCCCATCATACTGGGTGAGTGGCTCATTGGTCATTCAGCATATGTTCTTTACCAGAATTATGCCGGTGTGAACAGCAAGGTGGGTTGAACAACACTAACATCACAAGCTAACGCTTGTGTTGTCCTCCCAGGCTGGTTGGTGCTGGGTGTCTCCAGGATGCGGTTGGGGAATGTGAAGCCGCTGTGTGAGGTGGAGGCCAGGGAGGTGGGTGTGCACCGGCGCTATGTGGATGACTCCGTCACCCTCTTCCTGCTCTACTTCCTGCAGCTGGCCGTAATGGCGCCCTACCTGAGCCAGGACCTGCTCAAACTGGTGCCCTTGCTCACTATCATCTTCGCCTTTGGCAGGTAAAGAAACATGCAACAAAAAAATGTTTATTTTGTCACATAACCCAGAGAGATGCAGTGAAATCTATTGTCCAATTTCAGCGCCCAGTCAGTCATAACCCTATATGACATGTGATCTCAATTTAATACAGTCTGGGCAGACTATAGAAATGACTGCATCTGTCTAATGTCCATCTCTCCTCTGTGCCAACAGGCTGATGTACTGGGTGGCAGCTGCACTGGGCAGCAGTGTTCGGGGCTTTGGCTTCGGTCTGTCCTTCCTGCCCACCGTGGCCATGCTGGGTGCCAATCTTTACTTCATCTTCACCATGGACGCTGGGGGCACCATCTTCGACCAGGATGTGGTTCACCAACAAGACCAACCCCCAGCCTCCCGCCAGAGGTTCTGGGGATAGGGGAATGGAGTAAAGACCGAAGGAATGAAAAGGATGGGGAAGAGGAACAGGATTTGTTTTACCTACTGGTGGAATTTAACTTTCAAAGGGTTACTATGTAAACGGTAGTGGATCGTGCTAGTGTGTTTAAACCACACTGATGATGTGTAGAATAGACTGGGCAGTGGTAGTCAGTGATAGAGCATGTACAAACCGTTATTGGAGAAAGGCCGTCTACGTAATAATACATTTTGCATGGCATTATACCGTCACTTTAGTGAAACAGTAGAATGTATTCAGTAAAAGGTCTGCTAATTGACAGCATGACAGTTAAATACCATGGAATCATTTTGAAATCACAATTGTCTCGCTGCAAATAGTTTGTAGATCCACACAGAATTGTGCCACTTGGGGAAGTTTTGAAAATAACCAAACCACTGTTTTCCTCATATCTAGCTTGGCCTGCTGCAGACAAATAGTTTGCTGAACTATACTGTTTGGTTTGACAAGTATATCTGCACTTGAGGCATCCTGTAATCTACTGTATTGCATTTGGTTATGAATCTGGTATTTCAAGCTAATAACAATTGCATTTACATTTGGGGCGTTTATAGAGAAACTGAGACTTGCTCTAGACCTCTTAGTCAATTTCCTCTTGAAAATGTTCAATATAACCAATCATAAAATCATGTTCTGTGAAAAAGTAATCGACTACTGAGTGGACATTTTGTCTCATCTTCATGACTGTATGAAGGACGTCCCCACATAAGCAATGTCATAACAGCTCACAAATCATTGAAAAATAATTGATTTAGTATAAAGATTTTGACATTGAGAACCATTTCACAATTGGAGAATGTGGATTGCATGACATTTTGTGCCTCCCCCAAAATGGCAGTGACCTTATAGAAAGCAACCAGTCCAACAAGTGCCTTTGTCTCTGAACTAATCCTTTCACAATACAGCACAGCCCTGTAAGGGTGATTGTGAATGGAGTTGTTACTGTATTTTAAAATGTTATGTATGAAATCTGATTTGTACAGTTCAGGCATCTACTTTATAAAATGTATAACTACGCTGATTTCTTTCTACATTTCAAGGTACATTTACGGTCTGAAACAAAGTGTAGAGTCTATTTAATGTCTATCATATTTTTAAATAATTTATGACTCAATGATCAATTATACTGAACAAGTGATGTTTTTATTGGCCTTTCATTTGTGAAGCTGACATTTATTGGTTTGAAAGCCTTTTAGTGACCAATAAAAATTAACAAGCATTTAAGGTAGTTGTTTGAAATGGGCACCTGTTTTCAGACTGTTATTGCTGTGTTCGTAACCAAGTGGAAGGTGGTATTTATCACAAACGACTGGGAGAAAACCACTTTAACACCCCTCCAACTCGTAATTACATAGAGATCGTTAGAGGACGCAACATTGTATCGGTCAGATTTTGGCTTTGTGAGAGCATGCCCTGTGCCATTGAGGCCATCTCCATTTTGAAGAAGTACATTTTCTTCTACTACGAGTTGGTAAACAAACTGAAAGGGTGCATACATGCCACTTGGAGTGTGTTGTTTGAACAGGTATAAAGCCAAGGTGGGGGATTTACTGCCACCTGCAGTTATGGAATGTTTGCTCACAAGTGTAATTAATTGGCTGATCCCTCCTGATGACCTGGATGGAAATATATAATCTTTCCTGAACCAGTAGGAAGTCCCACCCAGTTGACTACTTCAAAATTGTGAAAATCCTAATGGTGCTGCCCATGCTAAAACTTGCTTTTGGGCACTAGAGGACTCAATCTCTATGTGGGAAACTCGTCACCCCTGATCGCAGACTTCTCCCACATGCTGACCTGACCTAAGGAAATGACCATGATAACAGGATTTTCGGCAGTTAAATGTAATAAAACATTGTTTATAAAAAAGCAATCTATTAATGTGTTTTTTGAAAACTATATTTTGTTTACATGCGTGATAGCTGTACTTTTAGTTAGAGTTGACGCAGCTTGTTGGCTATCCGGCGTCTGTCAACGAGTTCAAGGCATGTGAATGCATCCAACTGGTATTTACAATATTACCACCTTCCCACTTGGTTATGAACGTAGCATATTGCCGTGTTCAAAATAACTGGGAACTCGGAAAAATATGAGGTTTAATCATGACTTCAGGTCAGAAAGTCGGGAGCTCTAAAGAGACTCTAGTTTCCGAGTTGGATGACCGTTCAAATAATTTTTCCCCATTCGGAGCTCGTTTTTCCCAGTTGTTTTGAAGGCGTCATAACATCAAGCCTATGACGTACGACTACACCTTTCGACTAACGGGCTATTTTTGTCGGTGGTCAAATATTGTTCACGTCTAACCAAACTTTTATTTTATTTATTGGTCTGGAGAATATGGCAGCTGCCCCAGCTCGAAGAAAACACGGAGCGTGTCTGCTTCGAATCAAAGAAAATTGTCCGTTGCGAAAATTTAAGAAAAACAGGTGTTACGGTAAGAACATGATTGTTTTCAAGAATTGATGGATAACAACATATAGCCTATAAGAATGCATAAAATTAACCTACAGACGAATTATACTACCCAGGAAGTTAGTTTGAAGTTGACACTTCATAGCTCCCTGTCGGCCTTGCACTGTATAAATTTGACAGTAAAACGTCTATTGAATTTGTTTGGTAGGCTCTATAGGCCTCAATGCAATAGCCTGATAATACATTATAAATAATAATCTTACATTTTAAAGTTTTATTTACTATAAAGGCACACTATAACATGTGTATATCAAGGGAGCAAATGCACAACTTTTCCACATGCAAACACCTTTATATATAAAGGTATATATATATTTTATAGTGCTGAAGGAATAACATTCTAGAAGATAAACATTACATCATGTGTATCTGTATACACCTGTATACATTTTGTCAACATAAACATCAACAATGGAGTAATATATCCTAATATAATGATAAGACTACTGTACTTATAAAATTATGAAGAATAAGTCATATTATTCCAAATTAAGGGGTAGGCTATATTGCATTAGTTGAAATGACCAGAAGTCTGACTGTGGCTTTAAAATAAGTAGTCAGTGTTGTTAACTGCCAATGCTGATGCTCCTCCGCCATTATTTGCAACAGTTTTGAGGAAGTTGGGGGCTAAAGTAGCAAGGCAACATTTAGTCCCAAAATATCATGTGGTTGCTTAAGACTTAAGACTGGCATACCTGTCCAAAAGTACACGCACTAGTCTACGCCTACACCTCCTGTCAAGTACTTCAGTTGCACTTGCTGTCAAGAGCTGGGTGCCCAGGGTGGGTGCATGTCAGCAGTGTAAAAATGCTTCCTGCATGGTCTCCTCTCCTTCAGCTGGATTGATCTGACCATAATTTTAAGTAAAATCGTTTAAGCTAACGACTGAAAATTGCTTTCACCAGTCAAATTATTTCACATCAGTGCAGATTAAGGAAATTAGATAAGGAGAGGAAATCACTTCAGAGTATTGATACTTAAGCCTAATTGTTAAAAATCCCTTTGGCAGATGTATCTTTCGGCTGGTGGTGGGATGTGTTGGGGAGACTTCAGGAAGCACCCCATTTCTGCATCCAAAACCAGACCTATCAGCACCATCTATGTAGAGCCCCTCCCTCCCTCCTATCAGTCTATTTACCATCCCTATCAATCACAGGACCCCATTGGTAAGACCATTAAAACACTCGCATGGCCTTCTTTCCAAATGTCTTGGTGAATGGTCTCCAAAGGCTAATAGTTAACTGACCTCCTTTATCAGGAACCTTGATATGGTAGTTACTGGTTTTTATTAGTATTATAAGTTACCTCAATCTCTCTGATAATCCTATTATAAATGGGAACAATATTTTGGGAACATTGCGCTCACCTATTTAGCTTGTCACATCTGGGATTGTTTTTTTGAAGTAAGGAAGAATGTACGTTATTGGGAAGTGCTTCACAGAGTCATACACTGTGTATACAAAACATTAAGAACAACTGCTCTTTTCATGACAGGCTGACCAGGGGCCTCGTTTTATAAACCGTGCGTACGTACAAAATAGACCCCAAATCAAAATAAAATTTGATTTGTCACGTGCGCCGAATACAACAGTGAAATGCTTACTTTACAAGCCCTTAATCAACAATGCAGTTTTGAGAACAAAAAGTGTTAAGTATTTACTCAACTAAATAAAAGGCCAATGTTACCTCATGAGTATGAAACCATCAGAGAGAAGGGGAGGAATGTATCATGCAATGATCATGGAAATTAAACATGTGTGTGCCAGGTTTCACATAAAAGTTGGCATTTATAAAAACTGAACTTGACATGAAAATGTGCTCACCTTCCCACAAACCTGAGACCATGCCTATAAGCACAGTTTCTAGTGGTTGAAGTACTGCATTGCAAGCAGGCAAGTAGATTAGTATTTTCTGCAAATGGAGGAAAAGAACAGGTTAAACAGGTTAATAAATCAAATCAAATCAAATCAAATTTATTTATATAGCCCTTCGTACATCAGCTGATATCTCAAAGTGCTGTACAGAAACCCAGCCTAAAACCCCAAACAGCAAACAATGCAGGTGTAAAAGCACGGTGGCTAGGAAAAACTCCCTAGAAAGGCCAAAACCTAGGAAGAAACCTAGAGAGGAACCGGGCTATGTGGGGTGGCCAGTCCTCTTCTGGCTGTGCCGGGTAGAGATTATAACAGAACATGACCAAGATGTTCAAATGTTCATAAATGACCAGCATGGTCGAATAATAATAAGGCAGAACAGTTGAAACTGGAGCAGCAGCACAGTCAGGTGGACTGGGGACAGCAAGGAGCCTTCATGTCAGGTAGTCCTGGGGCACGGTCCTAGGGCTCAGGTCAGTTGAAACTGGAGCAGGAGCATGTCCAGGTGGACTGGGGACAGCAAGGAGTCCTCATGTCAGGTAGTCCTGGGACATGGTCCTAGGGCTCAGGTCCTCCGAGAGAGAGAAAGAAAGAGAGAAGGAGATAATTAGAGAACGCACACTTAGATTCACACAGGACACCGAATAGGACAGGAGAAGTACTCCAGATATAACAAACTGACCCTAGCCCCCCGACACATAAACTACTGCAGCATAAATACTGGAGGCTGAGACAGGAGGGGTCAGGAGACACTGTGGCCCCATCCGAGGACACCCCCGGACAGGGCCAAACAGGAAGGATATAACCCCACCCACTTTGCCAAAGCACATCCCCCACACCACTAGAGGGATATCTTCAACCACCAACTTACCGTCCTGAGACAAGGCCGAGTATAGCCCACAAAGATCTCCGCCACGGTACAACCCAAGGGGGGGGCAACCAGACAGGCCGACCACAACAGTGAATCAACCCACCCAGGTGACGCACCCCCCCCAGGGACGGCACGAGAGAGCCCCAGCAAGCCAGTGACTCAGCCCCCGTAACAGGGTTAGAGGCAGAGAATCCCAGTGGAAATAATAATAATAATAACAAGATGCAATAATTTGCCATTAGTGAGAAGAGAGAATATATTTAGTTTGTCTTTGCATTTGAAAATAATTAGAAATAGGCATTTATTTCCTAGCCTATTATTTATTTAATTTCCATGATTATTTCATAATAAATTCCTCACCTTCTCTGTGATGTTTTCATACTCACAGGGTAGCGTAGGCCAACAACAAGGATACCATTTGTCCCATCTCTGGTTTAATTGCATCCACTTCATAGTAGTAAATAGATAAGCCATTTCAAGTATTTTGCTCTATGCCATCTGATCCGAAGCTAAGTTTATTAACGGTGGAACAGGCGGTTGGTTGTAGGTTACTTTTGTAGCTTACGTCTAAATACTGTACTTTCACATTTCTCGAGGAGACAATATTGCATTTATACACAATCCATATTTTCATAACCATTGCAGAATAAGTGTGTCACTTTTTCTGGCCATGATGGGTTCATATTCCCGAAGTAGCCATAGCCTACAACAAATTACCATGCGCAGACCCTTCACTATGTCCCGCCCCAAAATTTTGGGCAACCAATTGCAGTGCTCCCAATGGATAGCAATTGTTGTCGAGTCCAACACCTTGGACAAGCTCACGTTTGAAACGCATCAAAGCCATAGAGGGCTTTACAAAAACATTTTTAAATGGATAAATCATTTGACAGGGCACCAGGGGTGCTTGCTACTGTGATTCCTATAGGGCTGACCCCAATTAGTTGACTGGTCAATTGTTGTTGTTTTGTTAGTCGAGTCGTAACAAATATATAGAATTGCGCTGATTAGAGAGGGCAGCCGTGCTTCTAGCCCCTAGGCAACTTTGCAGTAGTTCCTTTTTTGTATGTGTTATTTTTTACATTATTAGGCCAGAACATTTTTTGTATTATTACATATAGCTGGGAAGAACTTTTGGATATCAGAGCGGCGGTAACTCACCAGCATTACGACTTTCCTGAATCGGATCCTTTGTTCGTACCCCCCACGGCAATTGGAACTGATTCCAGAAGCTGGTCCAAAACATTGCCAGGGGAGAAGAGTTACTCGGAGTGAACTTCTAGTCCGACTCAGGAGCGCACACACCACCCTCTGCTTCTGAGTAAATTACTCGCATCCTCTACGTCTCCTGATGTACTGGCCTGTCTCCTGGTAGCGCCTCCATGCTCTGGACACTACGCTGACAGACAAAGCAAACCTTCTTGCCACAGCTCGCATTGATGTTCCATCCTGGATGAGCTGCACTACCTGAGCCACTTGTGTGGGTTGTAGACTCCGTCTCATGCTACCACTAGAGTGAAAGCACCGCCAGCATTAAAAATGACCAAAACATCAGCCAGGAAGCATAGGAACTGAGAAGTGGTCTGTGGTCCCCACCTGCAGAACCACTCCTTTATTGGGGGTGTCTTGCTAATTGCCTATAATTTCCACCTGTTGTCTATTCCATTTGCACAACAGCATGTGAAATTTATTGTCAATCAGTGTTGCTTCCTAAGTGGACAGTTTGATTTCACAGAAGTGTGATTGACTTGGAGTTACATTGTGTTGTTTAAGTGTTCCCTTTATTTTTTTGAGCAGTGTATATATTTTTATGGCACACTTATTCACTCCCATCTCAGTGAACCAATCCACTGCGGAGGCAGAGACTCAAAGGCTTTGCATGGTCAATCTGACATCTTAAGTAGCCTTACAGCATTTACTGTGATGCAGCTTCTGCAGACATCAGGGCTTAGCGGAGCAGAGCTATTGTGAAGGAAGTGAGTTTGTGTTTATACAGGACGTACTGTCCCCACCTATCGTCAACGTGGAGCTTTATGGAGCCCTATGCATTGTTACAAAATTTGACAGGCGCACAGCGAAGTGAGGCCATACAGTTGAAGTTTACATATTTTTTTTATACCGTTATTTTACCAGGTAAGTTGACTGAGAACACATTCTCATTTACAGCAACGACCTGGGGAATAGTTACAGGGGAGAGGAGGGGGATGAATGAGCCAATTTGTAAGATGGGGATGATTAGGTGATCGCTTGGAAATTTAGCCAGGACACCGGGGTTAACACCCCTACTCTTACGATAAGTGCCATGGGATCTTTAATGACCTCAGAGTCAGGACACCCGTTTAACGTCCCATCCGAAAGACGGCACCCTACACAGAGCAGTGTCTCCAATCATTTAAGTCATTTAAGCCCAATCACTGGGGGCATTGGAATATTTTTTTAGACCAGAGGAAAGAGTGCCTGCTATTGGCCGTCTAACACCACTTCCAGCAGCACCTGGTATTCCATCCAGGGACCAACCAGGACCAACCCTGCTTAGCTTCAGAAGCAAGCCAACATTGGGATGCAGGGTGGTATGCTGCTGGCTATAATATATACCTACATATACCTTAGCCAAATACAATTAAACTCAGTTTTTCAAAATTCCTGACATTTAATTCTAGTAAAAATTCCCTGTCTTAGGCCAGTTAGGATCACCATTTTTTTAAGAATGTGAAATGTCAGAATAATAGTAGAGATAATTATTTTATTTTTTTCATCACATTCCCAGTGGGTCAGAAGTTTACATACACTCAATTAGTAGCTTTGCCTTTAAATTGTGTAACTTGGGTCAAACGTTTTGGGTAGCCTTCCACAAGCTTCCCACAATAAGTTGGGTGAATTTTGGCCCATTCCCCCCTGAGAGAGCTGGTGTAACTGAGTCAGGTTTGTAGGCTTCCTTGCTTGCACACGCTTTCTCAGTTCTGCCCACAAATGTTCTATAGGATTGAGGTCTGGGCTTTGTGATGCCCACTGCCACAACTTTAGGAAGTATGCTTGGGGTCATTGTCCATATGGAACACCCATTTGCGACCAAGCTTTAACTTCCTGACTTATGTCTTGAGATGTTGCTTCAATATATCCATATAATTTTCCTTTCCTCATGAAGCCATTTATTTTGTGAAGTGCACCAGTCCCGCCTGCAGCAAAGCACCCTCACAACATGATGCTGCCACCCCCGTGCTTCACGTTTGGGATGATGTTCTTCGGGCTTGCAAGCATCCCCCTTCCTCCAAACATAACAATGGTCATTATGGCCAAACAGTTCTATTTTGTTTCATCAGACCAGAGGACATTTCTCCAAAAAGTTCCATCTTTGTCCCCATGTGCAGTTGCAAACTGTAGTCTAGCTTTTTTATGGTGGTTTTGGAGCAGTGGCTTCTTCCTTGCTGAGCGGCCTTTCAGGTTATGTCGATGTAGGACTCGTTGTACTGTGGATATAGATACTTTTGTACCCGTTTCTTCCAGCATCTTGACAAGGTCCGTTGCTGTTGTTCTGGGATT
The DNA here is from genome assembly GCF_023373465.1 of Oncorhynchus keta. Classification (NCBI taxonomy): domain Eukaryota; kingdom Metazoa; phylum Chordata; class Actinopteri; order Salmoniformes; family Salmonidae; genus Oncorhynchus; species Oncorhynchus keta. The sequence goes on from NC_068451.1 coordinate 14,297,693, forward strand.
GATTTGCACTTTTCACACTAAAGTATGTTAATCTCTAGGAGACAGACCGCATCTCCTTCCTGAGTGGTATGACGGCTGCGTGGTCCCATGGTGTTTATACTTGCGTACTATTGTTCGTACTATTGTTTGTACAGATGAACGTGGTACCTTCAGGCGTTTGGAAATTGCTCCCAAGGATGAACCAGATTTGTGGAGGTGTACAGTTTTTTTTCTGAGGTCTTGGCTGATCTCTTTTGATTTTCCCAAGATGTCAAGCAAAGAGGCACTGCGTTTGAAGGTAGGCCTTGAAATACATCCACAGGTACACCTCCAATTGACTCAAATGATGTCAATTAGTCTATCAGAAGCTTCTAAAGCCATGACATAATTTTCTGGAATTTTCCAAGCTGTTTAAAGGCACAGTCAACTTAGTGTATGTACATTTCTGACCCACTGGAATTGTGATACAGTGAATTAAGTGAAATAATCTGTCTCTAAACAATTGTTGGAAAAATTACGTGTCATGCACAAAGTAGATGTCCTAACCGACTTGCCAAACTATAGTTTGTTAACACGAAATTTGTGGAGTGGTTGAAAAACGAGTTTTAATGACTCCAACCTAAGTGTATGTAAACTTCAGACTTCAACTGTACGTAGCCAATGTGATTTATAGGATTTTTATTTTTATCAGGATATTTTCTAATTGCAGGGTGCAGTGTTTTTTGTTGGCTTTATGTAGTCTATTTTTACATAGTTGGCAATAGAAGTTAGGAACAAGAAGTTAGGAACAAGGAAATCACGGCCGGCCAAACCCTACCCTAACCCGGACAACGCTGCGCCGCCTCATGGGTCTCTCGGTCACGGCCTGCTGTGAAACAGCCTGGGATCGAACCCAGGTCTATAGTGACGCCTCAAGCACTGCGAAGCAGTGCCCTAGACCACTGCATCACGCGGGAGGCCTTTCAGGCAGAATTGTAATGCTTGTTCATGCGTGCAGTTTCAGAACGGGTCTGATTTATAATGGAAACTTGCACCAAGTTTATAAATCTCTATTTTTGTATGTGCTCAGTCTTCTCAGAAATACCGCACACAGATTTTTAGTGTGACATTTACACAAGTGGTTATGAGACCCCAGGTGAATCCATGTGAGATCTATGATCCCTTAAATCCACTTCAGTGTAGATGACGGGGATGATTATTTTTAAGCCTTGAGACATGGATTGTGTATGTGTGCTTTTCAGAGGGTGAATGGGCAGGACAACAGATTTAAGTGTCTTTGAATGGGGTATTGTAGTATTACCAGGCGCACCGGTTTGTGTCAAGAACTGCAACGCTGCTGGGTTTTTCACGCTCAAGTTTCCCATGTGTATCAAGAATAGTCCAGTACCCAAAGGACATCCAGCCAACTTGACAGCTTTTGGAAACATTGGAGCGAGCATGGGCCAGTATCCCTGCGGAACGCTTGACACCTTATAGAGTCCAAGGAAGGTGTTTCTAATGTTTGGTATGCTCAGTTTATACTTCGTACTCCTCACTGATCACTTCCCTTTTTTTCCGGCCCTCCGCTGAGAGCAGGCGTGGATATGGAGGTGGTCCGACCCCAAGCTCCTATTACGGGGGTCATGAGTCTCCCCCCATCCTCTGTACTGGCTCCAGGGCCTCTGGTTCCCAACCTTCAGCCTACCTGCCAGCACAGACGCCTCCCCTCCACAGCACCCAGTGAGGCCAGCATGGGTGAGTCACACTTATCAGCGGGTGCCATCTGTTAAGTTTTTTCTCACTTAAGTGTCAGACACAGGTGTGTAGTTTTTTTTAAAGTCATATGCTCAAAAATATCAATCAAAGGATAAATACTCGCACTGTTGAAGAGTTTGGAAAAACTCAGATGCTAATACCTTCATTGCTTTGTAACGATGACTAACGTGCCGATTTCCTCTCCAGGTCTGGATAGCGGTGTCGACCCAGAGACTGGAGAGAAAGCCCAGAGATGACAACACCACTCTTCCGCTGTTTCTACCTGACCTGATCCTGGAGATCTGGGTCAGATATAATTAATGTCTAGAACAGGTCAAGTGGTTTGGAACGTGGCTGTACAGACTCTCTCAATGTTGTGAAATACTTTTCTCATCCCCTTTACATTGGTAGGTGAACAAGCATTTAAAAGTATCCATCAAGGAATATTTTTTTTTTTTATTAGGGTGTATGGAGGCTTTTGGTACACTGCCATCTGCTTCTGTACAGGGCAGGGAAAAGCAAACCTTTAAATACTTTTATGGCATTTCATTGCTCCCTTTTCTCATATTCTGAGCCACTGTCCAGATGAGTCAACAAAGAAGACTCCCTTCATATTGCTTTGAATGGTCTTCTCAGGTCAGAGTATAGAGATAAAGCCCAGGAATCCATGTACTTGCACAGTCTGTTAACATGTACAGTACCAGTTAAAGGTTAGGACACACCTACTCATTCAAGTGTTTTTCCATTGTAGAATAATAGTGAAGACATCAAAAATATGAAATAACACATGGAATCATGTAGTAAGCAAAAAAAGTGTGAAACAAATCACAATATATTTCAGATTCTTCAGAGTAGCCACCCTTTGCCTTGACAGCTTTGCACACGCTTGGCACTCTGAACCAGCTTCACGTGGAATGCTTTTCCAATAGTCTGGAAGGAGTTCCTACATATGCTTAGCACTTGTTGGCTGCTTTTTCTTCACTCTGCGGTCTAACTCTTCCCTAACAATCTCAAGTGGGTTGAGTTGGGCGATTGTGGTGGCCAGAATCTGATGCAGCACTCCATCACTCTCCTTGGTCAAATAGCCTTGACATAGCCTGGAGATGTGTTGGGTCAATGTCCTGTTGAAAAACAAATGATAGTCCCACTAAGCGCAAACCTGATGGGATGGCATATCGCTGCAGAAGCCATGCTGGTTAAGTTTGCCTTGAATTCTAAATAAGTCACTGAAATTGTCACGAGCAAAGCACCCCCAAACCATCACACCTCCAACACACATGCTTCACCGTTGGAACCACACATGCAGAGCTCATCCGTTCACCTACACTGTCTCAGAAAGACACGGTGGTTCTAACCAAAAATCTCATATTTGGTCTCAACCCTAAGGACAGATTTCCACCGGTCTAATGTCCATTGCTCGTGTTTTTTTGGCACAAGTCTGATTGACCTTTAGTGGTGGTTTCTTTGTAGCAATTCAACCATGAAGGCCTGATTCACACAGTCTCCTCTGAACAGTTGATTTTGAGATGTGTTTGTTACTTGAACTCTGTGTAGCATTTGTGTGGGCTGCAATTTGAGGCTCGTAACTAATGAACTTATCCTCTGCATTAGAGGTAACTCTGGGTCTTCATTTTCTGTGGCGGTCCTCATGAGAGCCAGTTTCATAGCGCTTGATGGTTTTTGCTACTGCACTTCTAGAAACGTTAAAATTATTGACATTTTCCAGATTGACTGACTCATGTCTTAAAATAATGGACTCTCCTTTCTCTTTGCTTATTTGAACTTTTATTGCCATAAGGTATTTTACCAAATAGGGCTACCTTGTTACAACGCAAGTGACTGGCTCAAACGCATTTAAAGAAATTCCATAAAAATGTACTTAAGGCAAACCTGTTAATTGAAATTCATTCCAGGGGACTACCTCATGAAGCTGGTTGAGAGAATGCCAAGTGCGCAAATCTGTCAAGGCAAAGGCCGACAATATTTTGATTTGTTATACACTTTTTCGGTTACTACATGATTCCATGTGTCACGTCATAGTCTTCACTATTATTCTACCATGAAATGAAAAACCCTGGAATGAGTAGGTGTGTCCACTAGAGGTCGACCGATTATGATTTTAATGCTGATACTGATTATTGGAGGACCAAAAAAAAGCAGATACCAATTAATCTGACGATTTTATATATATGTAATAATGACAATTACAATACTGAATGAACACTTTTTTACTTAATATAATACATCAATAAAATCAATTTATCCTCAAATTATGAAACATGTTCAATTTGGTGTAAATAATGCAAAAACTAAGTAAAAGTGTAATATGTGCCATGTAAAAAAGCTAATGTTTAAGTTCCTTGCTCAGAACATATGAAAGCTGGTGGTTCCTTTTAACATGGTTCTTCAATATTCCCAGGTAAGAAGTTTTAGGTTGTAGTTATTGTTAGGACTATTTCTCTATACCATTTGTATTTCATATACCTTTGACTATTGGATGTTCTAATATGTACTTCAGTATTGCCAACCTAATCTCGGAAGTTGATAGGCTTGAAGTCATAAAAAGCGCAATGCTTGAAGCACAGCAAAGAGCTGCTGGCAAATGCAGGAAAGTGCTGTTTGAATGAATGCTTATGAGCCTGCTGCTGCCTACCACTGCTCAGTCAGACTGCTCTATCAAGTCTGAGTCTTAATTATAATGACACAGAAATATGAGCCGTAGGTCATTAATATGGCCAAATCCGGAAACTATAATTTTGAAAACAAACACTTATTCTTTGAAATACGGAACCTTTCCGTATTTTATCTAACGGGTGGCATCCATAAGTCTAAATATTGCAGTTACATTGCACAACCTTCAATGTTATGTCATAATTATGTACAAGTCTGGCAAATTAATTACGGTCTTCACACACTTCGCAACGAGCCAGGCAGCCCAAACTGCTGCATATACCCGGACTCTGCTTGCACAGAAACGCCAGAGAAGTGACACAATTTCCCTTGTTAAGAAATTCATGTTAGCAAGCAATATTAACTAAATATACAAGTCTAAAAATATATACTTGTGTATTGATTTTAAGGCATTGATGTTTATGGTTAGGTACACATTGGTGCTTAGACTGTACTTTTTTCATGAATGCGCTTGTTAAAATCACCCATTTGGCGAAGTAGGCTGTGATTCAATGATAAATTAACAGGCACCGCATCGATTATATGCAACGCAGGACAAGCTAGATAAACTAGTAATAGCAACCATGTGTAGTTAACTAGTGAATATGTTAAGATAGTATTTTTTATAAAATACAAGTTTAATGCTAGCGAGCACCGTGGCTACTTGCTGTACTCGCATGTCAGCATGCCACGCAGTCTCGTGGAGGGCAATGTAATCGGCCATAATCAGTGTCCAAAAATGACGATTACCGATTGTTATGAAAACTTTAAAATGGGCCCTAATTAATTGCCCATTCCGATTAATCGGTCGACCTCTACTCCAGACTGGTACTGTACATGTGTAAAGTTGCAAACATACGGAGTCAAAAAAAAGAAAAGTTAACCATGACCTATTGCATGGTTTTATGACTTCCTAATAGGCCTATTCAACACATTCAAGGATGTTATGGCCCAGATAAAATAGAACCTTGATGTAACCGGAAGTAATATTTTATTATCTGTTGTGTACTCAGATCTGGTTTATTTCAATATGCTGTGGTGAATTGCATTTTCTCTCCATGCATTTAACTTTAATAAAGCTGAAGATAATAGTTATGTCTGTTGCTGAGAGAAACTTATCCTTAAAAAGGCTAAAACAGTATAACCTGTTTCCACTTTAACTGGGTACTACAGTGCTATAAACAAAACTCATGGAAGATACTGCTTATTTAATCTGCCACAACTAAAGATATACAATGAACTGTGAGTCAGACCGTATTCGACTTGAATTTTATAGCAAATCAAACATACATGGCTACTGTGATGCTTGATTATCGACACATACTTGGTTGAGAACAGACAATCCAGGCCAAACATTTAGTATTTTTGCAAAATAGCATCCCAAAAGAGAACAGTAGGCTGTACTATGTACACTAGCGGTCTGTTTGCCCACTGGTCTACCAACCCATTTCTTTCCTCATTTATCTTCACTCTGCTCCCTGTCCTCCTCCAGCCTGGTCATCACCTTTCTTCTTAATTCCAGACACAATGTCATCAATGCGGAGCAGCAAGATGGCCGTCTGAAAGGCAAGAAGAGATCAAAATTACATTAGTGGGGTTCACTGAAACCAGTGACTGTTTAAAGTCATAAAACGACAAGAGACACTAAAGGTGCCCTGAGTTTCATTGTATTCACTTTGATGTGAAGGAGATAAGGCACTGGAAAGCACTCATCCTTTAGAGTAGTAGGAGTGAAAATGTTTTTGCATGGTGTCTGACTGCATTCACTACTGACAAAGTAAAACAGAATTCGTCCATGCCTTGTACAATACGTTTTAAAAACAGTAAGTCTCAAGCATTTGCTGCAGATACATTCGAGATGAATCTCACTTTCAACAGCAGCCTATTAGCCCCTCTTACCTCCACAGCAGTCTTGTAAGTCTGGGCCTTGACAGCCAGCGGCTCACAGATGCCAAGCTCCATCATGTCTGCCAAGGTGCCAGTCTCTCCGTTCACACCCCATGATGCACAGGCCTCCATGGTGTGCTTGGCCTACAGAGGGGGGTAAGAAATAAAACATAGCTGTACCCAACAAAATGATAAAGGTGCATATTTTAGAGCAAAACCACACGTACCCTGAGAGAGGTGAGCACGCGGATGGTGGAGGCTCCACAGTTTTGGATGAGTGTACGGGGGATAACCTCCAGGGCCTGGGCCACGGCACGGTAGGGCCACTGCTCCACCCCAGTCAGGGTCTTGGAACGCTCCATCAGCCTCTTGGACACAGCCATTTCCACCGCCCCACCTCCAGGGAGTAGAGATGGGTCCAGTAGCACGTTACGACACACCTGCATTGCATCCTGCAGGTTACGTTCCACCTCCTGAGGAACAGAGAGACACACACCATCAACACTGTTTGGTTCCACAATGAAGCATTGAGCATAATAGGATACCATGAGGATCAAATCATCCTGTCTTGTTATGGTATGCCTGAAAATGAGCTGCTTCTGCCGCAACGGAGACGTCTTAACATATTCTTGCGCATGAGGGGTAACTTGATACGTACAGCCAGGATCTCTTTGCTGGCTCCTCTAAGCAGGATGGTGCAGGCTTTGGGGTCTTTGCACTCTGTGACGAAGGTGAAGTACTCGTCTCCAATCTTCTTGATCTCAAACAGGCCGGCGCCAGTTCCCACGTCCTCCTCACGCAGCTCATCTGTACGGCTGGCGATGCGAGCCCCACATGCCCTGAGAATATGATATCAGCGTTAATAGTCAATTAACAATTTAAAAGGATTAATAGTTCGCACATCTTCAGAATACTATACTGTGTGGAATTGACCTTACCTTGAAATGCGGTTGTTGTCAGTCTTTCTGACACGGCGGATGGCTGTGATGTTGGCCTTCATCAGATAGTGTTGTGCCAGGTCTGGGGAGATGAGTGGAGAAGTGAGTTTCTCTGGTCAGTGCAGGGGAGCTTTGGTGGATTAAGAGCGGTTGCTAAAATTGTACATACAGATTTTGTATGTGAAGTACCTGAGATGCCCTTCTCAGTGAAGATGAGGTCTGGCTTGAGGCGGATGATGTCTTCACAGATCGTCTGGATGTACTCTTCCTCCATCTGAAGGATTCTAGAAAAATCTTCCTCACGTGTGATCTCAATGTCAGTCTGCATAGGAACACAACATTTATTGGCTAGTACCTACTACTGTTATTTTTATACTGTATGTGTGTGCTGGTAATGCATTTGTGTGGATGTATGAATGACACTGTGTACATGTGTTTTCAGTACCTGGCTCTCGCCCTTCTTGTACTCCAGGGAGCAGTCCAGCAGGATGATGCGGGGGTTCTTGATCATTCTGCGCATGCGGGGGTGAGTGACGTCCTTGTTGACCATCACGCCTTTTAGCACACATGAGTCCTCAATGAAGCCACCAGGCACCTATAAACATAGTAAAACAAGGAGGAATCAACCGACCTGGTGTCATTTTCCCAATGACCACACCCTTGTCATACTTATTGATGTCAATCTTGTAACCGCAAGACCTTCAACGCTTACCTTCTCCACTTTGGCGTACAGCTTAATGTTGATCTCCTTGCGTCCGTGCTCCTCCAACTCCACAGTGCGCACGGCATCCAGGGCAATATTACATGCCATGGTAGACCAACGGCTCAAGGCCTTGGTGCAGATGGCAGAGTTGATGATCTTCAGCATCTGCGCCCTGTCATTCACATCCACCGGGGTGCTGGGAGGGAACAGAGACAGTCGGTCAATAGGTCAATAGAATGGAGTGTAAAAGTGTGCGAGGGAGGATTGTGTGTGTAAGTGAGTGCAATTGAGTGTTCATCAGTAAGTGTGTAAGTGTATGCAATCTATACCTGATGTCTTTGAGCATGTCGAGCATGTCGTCCAGGGCGTGTCTGTAGGCACTGATGATGACTGTGGGGTGCATCTGCTGCTCCAGGAACTGCTCTGCTACAGACAGCATCTCCCCAGCTAGAGACCGACAAAATATTGAAAAAAATATGTTAACCAAGAGCTGTTTTAAAAATGTGCACACTCAGTACGATGGCTTAGAGGACGATTGATTCTTACGCATCATCAACGTGGCCCTCTCGGAGTCGGAGTGCCACAACATCCAGTCCTAAATAGCCTGAAGCTCAAAAGGGTACATTGACTATGTTGACTGGAACTCAGGCAATTCCATGTCAATGGAGTGAGATGAAATACTTCCACTACCAGGCCACTTACCAAGGATGATGACTGACGTGGTGCCGTCTCCCACCTCCTCATCCTGGGTGCGGCTGATCTCAATCATGGATTTGGCTGCCGGGTGCTGCACTTGGATCTGTGTTTGTTTACAGGAAAGGTAACTTTAACAGACCTGAATTTGTTTACATTTACCATCTTCCAAATACAGTGTAAGGGTGCTTATGGGAAATGTAGTGCAGAAACCTCACCTCTCGGAGGATGGCATTGCCATCATTGGTCATGACAATGCCACCCATGGGGTCTAGCAGCATCTGTTAATAGATAGGGAAAGGTTAAGACAGTTGTATTTTGGTGTCACTTTGGGTTTTAAGTATCTAAGGGCCAGGAATTGTGTCTTGGTACAAACCTTCATCATGGCTCTTGGTCCCAGGCATGTTCTGATGACATCTGCTATTGCCTGTAAAAGTAGACTTCGTAAGGCTGCAGGAATTTCTCATGTTTCATTATCGCAATTAAACCTCAGTCAGAAGTAAAATTATTGGGTAATGGGAAGGGGAAGTCCGAGTGGTGTCATCTTTACCTTTGCTGCACTGATGTTCCCTTTCTGAACCTTGCGTCCAGACTCTCTTTTCATATTCTGGCCTAAAGAGAGAAGATCATTGAGGTGGCGACAGAGAGGGGCAGTCTCTTAACTAGGCCTATACTCAAAATGACTGACCATGATGCTGCAGTTTGTTCAGTGTATTTAGCAACTTGATGGACAACATGGTAGGCCAACAAGTGTGTAGTTATAAGTACATTTAATTTCTGAAATTACATTTGCAAGATTGTCTGCACCATCGTCAACTACCGTGTTGCCACTGCTCGAACCAGATACTGAGACCAACCCCAAAAACGGGACACCAGGGAAATAACTCACCGTAAAAATGTAATTTAGCTAGTAAGGCAGCTAGCAAATTATCATCCATTAATCTTACCCGAAGGGTTTGTCTAACTACGTTTGATGGCGTGCATAGCTATACCAAATAGAACGCTAGCAGAACAGTATCCCTGTTTATTCCCCAAATTTGATAAGTTTATAGCCGATTGTTCCGCTAACAGCGCAGCATGACTGTCATAACTCGAGACATCACTGGCTAGCTAGGCCCGAACGCCGGGCATCACCTCGCGTGAATGAAAAAGCTCACAAATATAGCAAGATATAAAATACACTTAAAACACTAATGTATTTAATTCATTGATAAATGTTGTAACTTTATCACTCACTCAACACGACGATTGGTCTTCCCATCATTTTGGCAGCGTGCGTAGATCAACCGGCTACCAAGTTCTCAAACGCAGCACAGGAAAGGATAATTTGTTTGTGGCTGGGCGGGTTGGGAAAAAAATGACCAATTAAGGACGAGGGAATTTTGATGAACAGCCGTACAATCCAATCTGCGTGACTAAGAAAGAGGAAGTCGCCAGTGGGCGCTATCTTCAAGTTTATATTGTTTCCTCGCGTGATTACCCAAGCAAATGAAATCCTATGTCGCAGTAGATTGGACATTATATAGAAACCCAATAAATGACCAGCTCCGTTGTATCAATTATGTGCATGACGGCATAAAACTACCTGTATCTTCAAACGTTTAGCTACATTTACTAGGCTTACCATTTGGTGCACTGTACGTACAACCTTCATCACGCACAGGTATTGCATTTAGGGATATGTAGTCCAGAAAGAAACAAGACCATTCTGTAACGTATCAAATAATACCCATGCATTGGACATTGCCCGACCTTGATAACTCACTTTTCATGAAAGAAACATCAAATTATTTCAGTAGTTACTCAAATGCAAATAAAAGCTCAACGAGACGTAAGTCACATGTCACGTAAAACATAAATCGCATAAGAGGGGCTAGCTGATGTAACTATACATTCTAGGAAAATAAATAATTCCAATAAATATCACTGTAATTTCCAATGACAAATAAACATATCTCTCTAACAAAAATGACTAATATGTGGATTATGTGCGAAATTGTGTATATAACACGAAACAAAATAGTGATTTTGTGTCTTTAAGTATGTAAAAATCAAATCGAGTTCAATTTGATAAATTCGGGACAATGAGGCATTTCAAACTTTATTTTTTAAATTTAACTTGACAAGTCAGTTAATAAGAACAAATTCTTATTTACAATGATGGCCTACCGGGGCACAGTGGGTTAACTGCCTTGTTCAGGGGCAGAACGTCAGATTTGTACCTTATCAGGTCGGGGATTCAATCCAGCAACCTTTCGGTTACTGGCCCAACTAGGTTTCCTCTCCTCAAGAGCATTTATGGAAGAGGCGCAAATGTATATAAAAAAGAAAGACATACCCAGATGAGATGTTTGGCATAAAAGTCCAACTGAAATCTAAGCCTGTCCATAGTGCTTCAGTAGTCTTCACCCTATTTTCACACAAAATTGGATAAGAGTGTCTGCTAAGACACAGGTGCACATTTTGTTTTTTGCCCTAGCACTACACAGCTGATTCAAATAACCAACTCATCATCAAGCTTCGACTATTTGAGAAAACTGTCGTGCTAGGGGGGGGAAAACTACATCTGCACGCAGGGGGGCCCACGGACCGAGTTCGGGAGACCACATGCTAAATGACCAAAATGTAATGTCAAATGTATTTTCTTGTCTAAATCTTTTTGTATCAGATATTTTGTGACTTTTTTTTTTGTGTGTTTTTACCCCCTTTTTTCTCCCTCATCGCTGCAACTCCCCAAAGGGCTCGGGGGGCAAAGGTCGAGTCATCCTCCGAAACATGACCCACCAACCTTGCTTCTTAAAACCCATCCACTTAACCCGGAAGCCAGTGGCACCAATGTGTCAGAGGAAACAACCTTGTGAAACACCGGAGGAAACCCAACTGACAACAGAAGTCAGCCTGCAGGCACCCGGCCAGCCACAAGGAGTCGCTAGAGCGTGATGAGCCAAGTAAAGCCCCCCGGCCAAACCCTCCCCTTACCCGGACAACGCTGGGACAATTGTGCACCGCCCTATGAGACTCCCAATAACGACCGGTTGTGATACAGCCCGGGATCAAACCCGGGTCTGTAGTGACACCTCAGTGCCTTAGACCGCTGCACCACTCGGGAGGCCCCTGTATCAGACATTTGATTCTATTTTTATCTATTTGCTTAGCAGGCACTTTTTTATTTGTACCCGTAAGCAACTTTGCAAAAACTGTTGCACATAATTTTTCCTTTTCTACATTTATCTATAGTCTGACTGTGGTACATTACTCAGAGTCAAGGACGCAACACAAGTATGCCTTTCTTGGGAATATTAATAGCAACCACCAAGTCACCAGTTTAACTGCAAAACCAATCTGCACGTGTTGCCTATTACTGTACTTGCAGATGCTCCATCCTCTCACATTGAGAACATTACTGCAGATTTTTAAATGTAGAAGTCCTCTATGTTGTTATGAGTATTCAGTGTTGCTGGTAAGGCACAGAAACCCAAAGGAGATCTTCTGGTCGGAAACTGTGTATGGCAATGGATGGCTCCTTTTCCCCCCTTATAGTTCATGTCTTCTGCTTCTTTGCCAGTCCACCCACTCATCCCTTGTTTTTTCTTCTCTCTCTTCATTGCGCTCTCACAAGTCTTCTCTGGCAGTGCCCAGGCCAAGGGGATGTGTGGCCTCCTTCAGATACAGTGCCTTGCGAAAGTATTCGGCCCCCTTGAACTTTGCGACCTTTTGCCACATTTCAGGCTTCAAACATAAAGATATAAAACTGTATTTTTTTGTGAAGAATCAACAACAAGTGGGACACAATCATGAAGTGGAACGACATTTATTGGATATTTCAAACTTTGTTAACAAATCAAAAACTGAAAAATTGGGCGCACAAAATTATTCAGCCCCTTTACTTTCAGTGCAGCAAACTCTCTCCAGAAGTTCAGTGAGGATCTCTGAATGATCCAATGTTGACCTAAATGACTAATGATGATAAATACAATCCACCTGTGTGTAATCAAGTCTCCGTATAAATGCACCTGCACTGTGATAGTCTCAGAGGTCCGTTAAAAGTGCAAAGAGCATCATGAAGAACAAGGAACACACCAGGCAGGTCCGAGATACTGTTGTGAAGAAGTTTAAAGCCGGATTTGGATACAAAAAGATTTCCCAAGCTTTAAACATCCCAAGGATATTGAAGGAGTATCAGACCACTGCAAATCTACCAAGACCTGGCCGTCCCTCTAAACATTCAGCTCATACAAGGAGAAGACTGATCAGAGATGCAGCCAAGAGGCCCATGATCACTCTGGATGAACTGCAGAGATCTACAGCTGAGGTGGGAGACTCTGTCCATAGGACAACAATCAGTCGTATATTGCACAAATCTGGCCTTAATGGATTGTGGCAAGAAGAAAGCCATTTCTTAAAGATATCCATAAAAAGTGTTGTTTAAAGTTTGCCACAAGCCACCTGGGAGACACACCAAACATGTGGAAGAAGGTGCTCTGGTCAGATGAAACCAAAATTGAACTTTTTGGCAACAATGCAAAATGTTATGTTTGGCGTAAAAGCAACACAGCTCATCACCCTGAACACATCATCCCCACTGTCAAACATGGTGGTGGCAGCATCATGGTTTGGGCCTGCTTTTCTTCAGCAGGGACAGGGAAGATGGTTAAAATTGATGGGAAGATGGATGGAGCCAAATACAGGACCATTCTGGAAGAAAACCTGATGGAGTCTGCAAAAGACCTGAGACTGGGACGGAGATTTGTCTTCCAACAAGACAATTATCCAAAACACAAAGCAAAATCTACGATGGAATGGTTCAAAAATAAACATATCCAGATGTTAGAATGGCCAAGTCAAAGTCCAGACCTGAATCCAATCGAGAATCTGTGGAAAGAACTGAAAACTGCTGTTCACAAATGCTCTCCATCCAACCTCACTGAGCTCGAGCTGTTTTGCAAGGAGGGATGGGAAAACATTTCAGTCTCTCGATGTGCAAAACTGATAGAGACATACCCCAAGCGACTTACAGCTGTAATCGCAGCATAAGGTGGCACTACAAAGTATTAACTTAAGGGGGCTGAATAATTTTGCACGCCCAATTTTTCAGTTTTTGATTTGTTAAAAAAGTTTGAAGTATCCAATAAATGTCGTTCCACTTCATGATTGTGTCCCACTTGTTGTTGATTCTTCACAAAAAAAAAATACAAAAAAAATAGTTTTATATCTTTATGTTTGAAGCCTGAAATGTGGCAAAAGGTCACAAAGTTCAAGGGGGCCGAATACTTTCGCAAGGCACTGTATTTGAGGAAATCATTCACCTCACGGCCACCCTATTGACAGATACGGACGGTTAAAACTGAAGGAAAGTATCAGAATATTGATTACAGAGCATTAAGTGTTATTTAATCCATGTCCTTTGGAGGAGGAAAAGTGGTGTTGTAGCCTAACCTTGTATTTCCGAGGTTGGTCCTTCTGTCCTGCTGAGACGAAGAAAATAGCGGGGAAACTGGGAAGAAGGACAACAACAGATGAGATTAAAATAGCAGACCGGTCTCTTCAGTTTACCAGCCAAGTAGGCCTCCAAGAACCTCTCCAGGGATTTCCCGTCCCGTCTGCAATGGATGGACAGATTAGCAGTGTGACAGCTGGCCAGACTGCATAAGGAAGGGTCTGTGATGGTCACGTGTAACTCACGTGAACTCCTCTTGCATGCTGTACTTGTGGCCCTCCCTGTTCCTGATGGTGATGAGAGGTAGCTCTCCCCCGTCGGACGGCCCCGGGCCAAACTCCTCCTCCAGCTCATCCTGGAACTCTGCTCTGTTGGCCACAGCGTAACTCAGCCCCTGAGACTGGAACTGAGTGGTCACTTTCATCACCCTAGGGAGAGAGAAGGGGTAGTGAAAGTGATGGAGAGAGAAAAAGAGAGAGGTGGATATCAGGTAAGAGCAGTTTCTTTCCCTGTGCTGTGGCCCTCACCAGCTGGCCATCAGGTTTATAGGGACTAAGTGTTTTTGCCCCATGCCATCATCACGCTGTCCTCAAACTTGCTGTTGAGTCGTGGGGGCCGGAAGAGCACCACCGTTCTGGTTAAGAGAGACACAAGAGGAGAGTGACATCATCATAAGGTACTTGGCAATAATCTATGATGTCATATCCAACTAATGTGCCCTCATAGTCTAGTGACCAGAGGTCTGAATGTTCAGAACCCAGGTGGGATTATATGTCAGGGGAACTACAGCACATACTCTGATTCCACGCCGTGTTTGAGGCCTAGGCTCAGGTCTGCAGTGTGGGCAAAGCGGTGACTGTCTCTCATTGCACTAGACGCCTTCAGAAACTGAGCCATCTGAGAGCTGTCAGCACCTGAGAAAAAACCTGACAGCAGGGAGGGAGAATATAAGTCCCTCATATAGTTCACTAAAAATATACATGAAATTGTTTTATTTCAATAGACTAAAGGATCTCTACTTTGCTGTGATTAATAAAGTGAACTCACCAACCACACTGGCTTCAGAATTGTTGATGAATGCATCCAGGTCTCTCTCATTGTGCAGAGGAATGGAACTGGGACCTGCCTGTTTTTTCACGAAGCTCACAATGCCATATATGGGAACATGGGACAACATTAGATGAGTCATACATACACAAACCAGAGCAGCAATGATTTTAAAGTAGCCACCTGCACTCCTGGGTCCATCATAAGCAGCAAAGTCCTCTCCATTGCGGAACATTTTGAGTGTGGGGTACCCATTGACGCCAAAACGTCCACACATCTCAGAGTTCACTGTGCAGTCTACCTGGGGAAAATGACAGAAACCTGTTTAATAGCAGTGCATTCAGAGTGGCGGTATGTATAAGCAGCCCTGATGTTAAAGCTACTGTGGGAACTGATCTCAATTCACTAATAAAGATCACAGAGAAGCAACAGAGCTATCATGGAAAGTTGACCCCCACATTTTAAAGCAATACCCATCCTGTGGAACAAAAATAGATTGTAACAAATCTGGATGCAAGGAAATAAAATGCATCCCCTGGGGTGTCATGTTTGGAGAAACTAGTATACTCACTTTAGCTAAAGACACTGTCCCTTTTCGTTTTGTTGCTGCAGTTTCATATTCTGGGGCTAGTTGCTGGCGGTGACCACACCTGAAAGAGAGATGGGATGAAGGGAGGCGCCATACAAAGGAAGCTAATGATAAAATGTCACAAATACTAGAGGCAAGTGTGACAGCTGAGATATCAGGTGACTTAGAAAAGTGTTAAAGAGAGACCTAGACTAGTCATAATCCACTACTCGAATATGTCAGCGTAGAATGCACAAATAATGTAACACTGTTAGTTTGCATTGAGCAGACACATTGAGTCAATAAAGCGATCTAGATTAAGACAGTTTTATCGGCTAACGTTAGTTTAACTATTTACAGTTAGAACTGTGCAGCTATCTACATTGTGCGGTATAATCGATTTTAAAATCAGGAATGAATTTGTATTTACTAAACATGTTTAGATGGCTGTCGTTCGTGCGTGCTAATTCATTAGCGAAGAACTCCACCAACAGTCTCGTACTCTTCTACCGTGTAATCGAAATCAGAATTCCCGAGCGCGTCGCTGGCGGCTACAAAGACGTTCTGCTGAGACAACGCAAAAAGCAAGAACAGGCTAAATGGACCCACGGTACCCATCGCAGCAGAATTAATTGCTCCCAATAGCGATATACTGTAGCTGATATCCTTTTCACTACCGCTCACTGCTCTGCATTCGTTCACTGCCGGGTTGGGCGTGAGTGTAGTAGAGCCGTTACCAGGCACATCTGTGTGGGTCTAGTAGACGTCTAGATGTGCGCCTTGGAGATTTCACTCTTATAACATCTCAGTCATCAACGAAAGGAATTAATCAAAAAAGGCAAACGGATAAATTACGTTTATTTTGTATAAAATATATAACTCTTGTACAGGTAGTATTACCGTGCATATACATGCACAACTCAGGGAATTGAAAAAAGTATTTAAAAAAAAACATGTACATTATTGGACTAAACACCATGTCTATTTATAGTATTTATTCAACTTTTGCCACACTAAGAGACTATGTTCCCTCGTCCCTCAGTAGTGCATTTGAGTGATAACTTTTAGACAAAGGGTGCATTTCTTTCAATAAATTAGTGATGTACAGTTACACAGTTCTCACTGTCAAAATTGGTTCTGGTAAAAATTGAAAAGCTGCCATCTTTCAAGCTGCTGGTGTTGCTTCAGCTCAGATGATTCTGATATGAGTTTATTAAAAGCATTCATATGCCCTCAATGTTGCTTCCAGATTTCACCAGCCTTGAACTGGTTAGTATGAATATACTGCAGTCAAGTATCTTCTCTGCTTCTCTCCTTTGAAGTATCTGAATTTAGTTCTGTCCTTTTTGGGTTGGTTCTGTCATGTTCAGTCCTGCTCCTCATCTGTGACTGTCTGCTGTTCAGTGGTCACATCTTCGTCCTCTAAGTTGACCTGGCGGGCAGCGGTGTGGAACAGGCGCATCAAGTCCCGAAACCGCCGAGACACCTGGACAAGAGAGAGATAAAAGAGTCAGTGGATGAGGGTTAATTTCACAAGCCAAGACTTTTCAACAAGTGTATTACTGTTGGATTTTTTTATAGTTCGGTTACAAAAAAACAACCTTCACCTCATTGAGTGTCTTATTGCCAAGTTGGGTGGAAATTGCCTGGAAAGTACTCTGATTGGCACCTTGCTGCTGACAGGTGGTTAGAATGACACGGTCAGCCTCCCTGTAACCCAAAGAGGATTATCACTCTTTAAAAAAAACATTTTAAAACATTAAACAAATACCAAGCATTTTCAGGCTCGTCTTTCTCACCTTGTCCAGAGTATGACCTTCTCCCCACTGGCAGTGAGGGAGATGTTTTTGGCACACACCGGGGGATCGGAAGAGGGGTTCTCCATCTCCCCGCTAAAGGCTGTTTGGGGGCAATCAGACACCCCCGAGCCTTCTCCATCCCCCTTACTCCTCTTTGGCAAGGGGCTGTTTTCTCTCTCCCCATCCTTCCACTCTTCCTCATCATCCTCCTTCTCAGTGAGGGGGAGTGAGCCTTCCTCAGGACCCTCCCATGAAGGGGCTCCTTGCTTTTCTGAAAAGCATAATGGTTGTTTATCTGCAATGTGTGAAAGAGTTTAAAGGGGTGCTGAACTTCCTGATTTGACTCTAGTGTTTTGTCTCGTTCAGAAATGCAGCAATCATGACTGAAGCCAAACAAGAGTTGTCCAACTGGCCTTCACCACCACAGACCACGTGTATGGTATTGTGTGGGCGAGCGGTTTACTGATGTCAACGTTGTGAACAGAGTGTTCCACGGTGGCTGTGGTTTATGGTATTGGCAGGCATAAGCTACAGACAACGATTGCATTTTATCAATGGCAATTTGAATGCAGAGATACCGTGACGAGATCCTGAGGCCCATTGTCGTGTTATTCATCCGCCCCAATCACCTCATGTTTCAGCATGATAATGCACAGTCCCATGTTTTAAGGATCTGTACACAATTCCTGTCAGCTTAAAATGTCCCAGTTCTTCCATGGCCTGCATACTCACCAGACATGTCACCCATTGAGCATATTTGGGATGCTCTGGATCGATGTGTACAACAGCATGTTCAGTTCCCACTAATATCCAGCCACTTCACACAGCCATTGAAGAGTGGGACAACATTCCACAGGCCACAATCAACAGCCTGATCAACTATGTGAAGGAGATGTGTGGCGCTGCATGAGGCAAATGTTGGTCACACCAGATACTGACTGATTTTCTGATCCACGCACTTACTTTTTTTTTTTAAGGTATCTGTGACCACCAGATGCATATCTGTATTCCCAGTCATGTGAAATCCATAGATTAGGGCCTAATTCATTTATTTCAATTGACTGATTTCAAAATATGAAATGTAACTCAGTAAAATCTTTGAAATTGTTGCATGTTGCGTTCATATTTTGGTTCAGTATAGATAACTTGACCAGGTCTTGAAGTCGTCTAGGCTAGATAGTGCTGGCCTACTTATTTCGCGACCGTGGCAAAATTGGTTTGACATTGAATAGCCACTCTGGAGCTAGTTAGGGACAGTCAATGAATTACACAATGGAAATGGGACAATTACTTACGTTGCACATCTTTTAGTTGTCTCATTAAATGCTTCCAATATTTGTATATGCAATTCTAAAATGTATAGTTGGTTTGACATTTAAGTCATAGACACTTGGCAGCATTGACAAACATTTTGTCCATGTACATTGTCATCTACTGATGGTCCCCAACTAGCCCGATAGGGATATTGAAAGTCAAACCAAATTGACCATAGGCATTAAAATCAGGTCGCATGCAGCTGCGCTCCGAATTGATGATTACTTGGGTGCTGACAGCTGTGGGCAGGATTTAAATAAACCCAAAAAGAAAACAGTACCCTTCATTCCGTGACATACCATTTTTTCCTATCATCTCGCAAATCTCAGTTTTGGACAAGACTGACTTTATGACTCTTATCGATGCCACAATGCTGTTTTCAAAACGAGAAATTGCTTTTTAGGGGCAGTCGCACTTTAAAGTTTTTCATTCTATAGGTAACCTAAAATGTATTTTCAGCCGTTTTACTTTAGTTGCTTTTGACCAAATAATGACAACAACCTTATTTCATACAGCATAGGTAGTGCATTTCTTACCAGGATGTGGACTGTTGGCTTCATCTTTTACTTCAGCGTCCACCTCTTGCTCTTCCTCTTTATCTTCCTCCCTCTCCTCTTCCCTCTCTTCCTCCCTCTCCTCACCGCCTGTCTCAGTGTGGAGGTTGGCTGTGGGGCTGGTTGCCGTGGGGTACAAGGGGTCAAGGCTCTTCATCGCCCTGGGGATGCCATCGGAAGCCTGAGCGAAGACCGCATGTAACATTCTGTCATCTCCATAACTCATTTTACTCACACAGACAGTTTAGAACAACAAAACACTAGACTACGAGGCTACCTTGTTGCCATGGCAGCGAGAGCATCCTTTCCTCTTGTGTCTGCGAAGCTTGGCATCATGGCTGGCACCATGACAGAGGCAGAAGCAGTCCTTTTCTGGCCAATCACACTCCTGTGAAGGAAGACAACCAGCCAAATCAGAATCATAATTGCAAATGCAATTAGAAATCAATAAACGACACAATCCACATTTCCTCAAACCTTGTAGATGCCATGAGAACCCATCTTTCTCCTCCGGCTGCGACCTGTCATTGGTGGAATCTCTTCTTCCTCTAGATCAGGGAGGGTCACTTCTTCAAAACCACCACTTGCCCCTCCCCCTGACCCCAAGCCAACACCCTCGCCTCCGTCTATTCCGCCCCCTACCTCCTCTGGCCAACAAGCCTCTTCAAACTGCCCTGGACGGGCTGAGGGTGGGCGGAGCTCGTCAAAGAACACCCAGAATTCCCCTTGCAAGTGGGTGTGGCCTTTCAGGAGGGAGGACATCTGTGCTTTAAGCTGTAGAAAACAGAGGTGGATTACACTGGTGATTTTACATTGGTTTACTGTGCTGACAACTAATGTGAATGGTGTAGAATGCTGCCATACCTCCTCAATGCTGGCAGGACTGAGGCCAGGTCCCCCCTGCAGAGCACGTACGATTTTCTGGTAGTGAGAAAGGTTTTCCCCAAAACTAATCTCCAGCTGCCTCAGGAAGCGTCGACTCCGCTCAAATGCCTGCTGCTCCTCAAACTGGACAGGACATAAAACATCATAGTCGAAGAGTATTAATGGCTTTTTCAGCAGTGAGAACTTTGCAGATTCACTACAATGTGTTTGGCTACAAGACAAATAATAATTTTGTTGAACATAATTATATTTATATATCAACACTAGAGGTCGACCGATCAATCGGCATGGCCGATTAATTGGGGCCAATTTCAAGTTTTCATAACAATTGGCGTTGCATATAATCAATGCGGTGCTGGTTAATTTATCATCGAATCACAGTTTACTTCGCCAAACGGGGGATGATTTAACAAATGCGCATTTGCGAAAAAAGCACAATCGTTGCACGACTGTACCTAACCATAAACATCAATGCCTTTCTTAAAATCAATACACAGAAGTATATATTTTTAAACTTGCATATTTAGTTTTAAAAAATTCATGTTAGCAGGCAATATTAACTAGGAAACTGTTTCACTTCTCTTGCGTTCATTGCACACAGAGTCAGGGTATATGCAACCGTTTGGGCCGCCTGTTAGTTGGCTCATGCAAACTAATTTGCCAGAATTTTACACAATTATGACAACATTGAAGGTTGTGCAATGTAACAGCAATATTTAGACTTAGGGTTGCCACTCGTTCGATAAAATACAGAACGGTTCCGTATTTCACTTAAAGAATAAACGTTTAGTTTTTGAAATTATAGTTTCGGATTTTACCATATTAATGACTAACGGCTCGTATTTCTGTGTTTATTACATTATAATTAAGGCTATGATTTGATATTTGATAGAGCAGTCTGTCTGAGCAGTGGTAAGGCGGCAGCAGGCTCATAAGAATTTATTCAAACTTTACTGTGTTTGCCAGCAGCTATTCGCAATGCTTGATTCACACCGCTGTTTATGACTTCAAGCCTATCAACTACTGAGATTAGGCTGCCAATAATAAAGTGCCAATTAGAACATCCAATAGTCAAAGGTATATGAAATACAAAATGGTATAGAGAGACATAGTTGCCGCGTTATAATTCCTATAATAACTACAACCTAAAACTTCTTAACTGGAAATTTTGAAGAACTGGGAATATTGAACCACCAGCTTTCATATGTTCTGAGCTAGGAACTTAAACTTGAGCTTTTTTACATGGCACATATTGCACTTTTACTTTCTTCTCCAACACTGTGTTTTTGCATTACTTAAATCAAATTGAGCATGCTTCATTATTTATTTGAGACTAAATATATTTTATTTATGTATTATATTAAGTTAAAATAAGTGTTCATTGTTCATTCAGTATTGTTGTAATTGTCATTATTACAAAAATATATAAAAATGGTCCGATTAATCAGTATCGGCTCATTTTGGTCCTCCAATAATCACTATAGGCGTTGAAAAATCATCATTGGCCGACCTCTAATGAACACTCTGTTACATTGGGCCTGATCCTTAATAAGCATATATGAAAATGGCTGTGATGTCATCCTTACCAGACCACACTCCAAAGCCTGCTCCGGGAGGAGGAAGGCCGCAAAGTCTCTGAGGAGGTCTGGCCATTCCCCCAGAACAGGACGGAGCTGGGAGAAGAGCTCCACTGCGCTGCGCCCCTCACCCTCCTGCTCAAACTCATATAGCAGACCCAAGAACTCCTCCACTTTACCAGGTACGCCCTGAAGGGCTTCCCGCACCTGAGGGAGGAAGACGGGTTCGAGAGTTAAAGTTAACCTTTTCTTTTTATTGGATAACTGCTACTAATGCTTTGCAACTTGTTTTGAAGTATGTCATTTAGAGTATGCTACCCGAGATCCAAAATCCACTTTACAAAAAAACACTTTTGTTCCTTACCCTGTTGAGGTAGGCCTGTGCAAAGGCGATGTCCTTGCTCTCTCTGAGGGGGTCGTTGTCTAGAATGTGGTCGTCATAGAGCAGCAGCAGCTTGGACGTATCCTTACTGTCCCTCTCCGGACGACGACTACGCCTCAGACTGCGAGGAGGCCTGCCTCGCCCTGAGGGTACCCAACCACAGGAAAAGAGAGAAGATACAAAACAAGGATTAAAATGAGTACTTATATGGAAGTGAATACTTAGTAGACCATTTCTGAGAACATGAAAACATTTTGTAGTGAGTCTCCATCACCCCTAAACCTGAGACTGACCTCTGCCACGTCCAGCTCCCTTCCCACTGGCTCTGGGGGTTCCCTCCCCAGGAGGCACGTCCTCCTCTCCAGGGACCTTACTGACCCCGCCGTCTCCAGACTCCAGACCCTCCCCCTTGGTGGGCCCCTCCTCCTCCTCAGAGTTTTCCTCCTGGGAGTTCTGGGAGACGGGGGAGTTGGGTGAGGTGGGGGAGTTTGGAGAGTTGTCCTCCTCAGAGTCACACAGCCTCCCCTCTGAGGCCAGCCATGTCAGCTTCTTCATGGTCTCCTGTGGGATAGATGGTGGGCGACCGTTAGCAGGCTTAAGGAGAACTAATGAAGAGACTATTCTTAACTTTCTAGATATATTAAGGTAGAATCTTGTAAAAATAGAAACATTTGCTAGCTGTCTGAACAGGTACTTTCATGCCAAAAAATTCTGACTTAAACTTTTAAGTTACGTACCTGCAGCTCGGGCACTGAGAGAACAGACTCCTCTGAGGCTGATGACATCACTTCCTCTTCATCTTCATCCTGAGTCAGGTCATCAAAATCTTCCTCTTCCTCCTCCTCCCCTTGCCTCTCCTGCTCTCCATCCCCGTCTTTCTCTCCATCCTTCTCTCCTCCTCCATTCGGTCCTCCATCTCTTTCTCCCTCTTCTTCCCCCTCTCCACTTCCCTTTCCATCTTCACCCTGCTCTCCGTTTCTCTCCTCCTCTCCCCTTCTTCCACTGTCTCCTTCTCTTTGGTCACCCTCTTCTCCACCATTCTTCTCTCCTCCTCCTCCAGTTTGTTCCTGTGCTACAGTCCTTCCACTCAGCATGCCCATGCCATGCACACCACAATCTCCCTCCTTTTCTTCCCTTCTCTCATCCTTTTCACCACCATTTCCCTCAGGTGGTATGTCAGGTATGTGCGTTGATGTAGCTGCCATGCACCACCTCTCTAGCCCCACCTCTCTCCTATCTTCTTCTCCCCCTATCTTGTTATTCTCCACCCCATCCTCCCCTCCCTCCATTTCACCAACCACCATTCTCTCAAGGGCGTCAGCATGGCTTTCCAGGCTGGAGCAGGGGCTTCCAGAGGGTGACTCAGAAAGTGTCAGGAGAGGACCCTCCACATCCCCCCATCCCTCCTTCTCTTCCAGCTCCCCCTCTTCCCGTAATCCCTCCACCAATCGGTGCAGCTGCTCCTCTAAACTCGACCCGGAAGCATGTCCGCTAGTCAGAACACTGTTGGGCAACCGGACACTCAGTGCCTGCTGGTAGCCCATTGTGCCATTAGGTAAAGTGGTGAGTGGCGAGAGGCAGGAAGGTATGCCATTCGTTAACCCAGTAATATTGTGTTGGAGTGCAGGCGACAGACCAAACGGGAGGCTTTCAGACCGGTGAAACCCATTCTCTGAAGCATTGAATGACACGGACCCGTTTGAGACCAGGCAGTTTTTGGGCACCCATAGCATTTGCATAGAACCATGGGTCGCAGTTTGTACCAGTACATACTGGTCATTCTTAGGGGCTGAGAGGCTCTGGATGATTGACGGAGACATAATATCACGGGAGCTGCTAGACTGGAGTGTGAAAGTATCTGTATTAGTAATGTTCGGAGTGTATCCAGAAAGGTTCTGGGAATAGGTTAAGGACGGGTCAAACCCAACTTCATCTTTGACCTCTGCGTGAATTGGTTGCCCCCAGGTGCTGTTCTGATTGTCGAGGGAGAGGTTCATAGGGCTGGTTTTGATGCTAAGGGGAGGGGAGGGCGTATGAGAGAAGAACACAGGGCTAGACTTTAGCTGGAGGCTGCTATCAGGGGGTGTGGGGGGATAGTTCAGGGAAACTTCCAAGCTGGGTGGGGCAGGCAGGAGGGGCCTGGTCAGAGTACGGGCGAGAGCTGCTCTGGTCTTAGCCTGAGTGTCCTGGTGGGAAGGGGTGGAGTGTGAGGGCCGCTTGGCCAATCTTGGAGCAGCACAGGCACGATGGGCTGAGTTAGGGACCAATGAGGGAGTACCACCATTCTCTGCTGGAAGAGCAAACAAGGGGGGTGGGGGTGATGGCTTTGGGGTAGCTGGTTGGATGGGCAGCAGTTTACGAAACGGTGCCCGGTAGGGTGTTTTTTTCTCTGTTTGATTGGGACTCATTTGCATCACAAAGAGGGGGGCTCCCACCGGGATGGAGGGTAAGACCTGAACCAATGGCACTGCTCCATGGGCAGGAGTGACAGGAGCCTGGGACAATGGCAGGGCCCTCCGGATTGGAGTGCTCGGGGCCTTGGCCAATAGGATGACCCCTTGTGAGGGGATAGGTCCAGGAACATGGGCCAGAAAGCGGAGTGTATCTGGCAGGGCTTTGGCGAGGGGCGTAAGCGGGGCAGAATGGGTGAAAGCGTAGAAGGGACGAGGTTTAGGGGCAATGGGTGGGCGCTCGCCTTTGTAGTTCATGCAGGGGTGTAGGCGTAGGATGACATTTCTAGGGAGAGATGGGGGATATCGCGTCCCATTGGCGAAAGTGTAAGGAGGTGCTGGAGGAGGTGGAGGTATTCTGGATGGGGATTTCCCATGTGGTTTATTATACTCCATCACCGCCCTGTGGATGAATGGTAGACTCTTCTGTAGAGGAGAAACCATTTACATAGGAATTAGTACCTATTAGTAGTAATAGGGAAGTAAAATGGAGAATGACACATTTTCTCTGATAAGTAAATAATGAGAGTGGTGGTAGGTGAGTTTGTACCCGTAGCCAGTTGGGCATGACGGACATCTCTCTCTCCACTGGGGGGCGCTCCTCCCCTGGCATCACCCTGCTACAAGTCTCCTGCATGGCAGGAACTATGTTGTGCTGACAGTACAACTGAGAGAGAACAAAAATAACAGAAAGACCAACATGGAAATAGGTGATATAATCAAGGCATGATCAAAACATTGAGAAAGACTGTGATAAGCATCAATGAGTTGTGAGGTCCACACCTTGATAGCGTTGTCAGATGCCTTGTGTCCACACAGCTCCTTGACACGGGAGCGTAGCTGGTCCTGCTTCTTGGTACGGATGAGGTAGCGACACATGAGCTGGTAGGGAAGCTCTGTCTGGCTGAAGTGCTTCAGCCCAAGTACAATGAGCCTGGAACAAAAATCCACATTGCGAGTAAATATCTAGTCTTAAGTCTAACATTCAAACATGCGAGGAGAAATTTGATGCTTGGTTGTAAGTAGTAAAGATGACATAGGCCCTCATAGTTCCAACTATGTCAGTGAATGGTCATTGAATGGGTTTGGAGATAGCTAGAGAGAGACCCTCTTTTTAGCAAAGGGTAACACACCTTCAAGTGTTAATATTCAGCTCAATTCTGAGCAGGCAATCACTGACAAATTACTCACATTTGGCATGGCTATTTTTGACCAGTGTGTAAAATGAGTAATGTTTTTTAAAAGTTTGTTGTTGTTTGTGAACATGAGCTCCTGTGGAGTTTGTGTCCCCACGCAGGACGTGCAGCATGTGTAAACGTGTGTGTGTGTGTGCAAATGTGTACCTGTCCTCTCCGCGTGTGTAGAAGTTGTTCTTGGTGCGTGGGGGGTGCAGTGCGGGGTCCAAGCTGCAGTGAGGCAGGAGCTCTGGGTAAAGGAAGACTGAGCGGGTGGCGAGCAGCCAGGCCGTCTCAGCATGCAGCAGAGGGTATGTACGCACTGCAGGGACAACCAAACACTTACATGCAATTCACAAAACCCACCCTCTGACACACATAGATAACACAAAACAGCTACACACACAAGCTATCAATACCATCTTTAGTTCATACAATTCAGACTCTCACATCTTTACATATGAACCACACACACCAGACCTCCCTGTTCATTACCATTGTTAGAGCGTGTTTGAGGCCTGGCAGGGGGGGTTGGAGGAGAAGGAGCGGATGGCGAGACAGAGCTCTCCTGCTCCTGGACCAGAGACAGCGCCCCCTGGAGGTTACAGGCCCTGAAGATGCTGCTGAAACCTGGGTCCCGGACTGACCTAATCGCCTCCTCACGCTGTGCAAACGTCTGGAGCTCCTCCTGTGTGGGAGGCACACAGAGACTAGGACTTGAGATAGATAGATAGAAAGAGAGAGACACAGATAGAGAGAGACAGAGAGACACAGAGAGAGAGAGACACAGATAGAGAGAGACAGAGAGACACAGAGAGAGAGAGACACAGAGAGAGAGAGAGAGAGAGAGAGAGAGAGAGAGAGAGAGAGAGAGAGAGAGAGAGAGAGAGAGAGAGAGAGAGAGAGAGAGAGAGACAGAGGCAGAGACAGACTCAGTTACTTACCAGGTACTGTTTGGTGGTGTGGGCCTTGTGGTGCAAGGCCTCCACAGGGCTGCACAGCAGGTGCACCTGGGTCAGCAGCTGTATGTGCTGAACAGACAGACAAAACAGGCAAGGGGGGTTGTCAGTGAGTCTACCAGTGTCATGTGTCAATATTTAAACAACTGGAAAATAATTAATTATTGGTGTTAATAAAATCGAAAATGAAAATCAAAATCTAATATACCACCAACTTCAGATCCTCAGTTAAGTTTTACGAGCAGGCCAACCTACCTGTTGGACTTGCTGCTGCAGCTGGAGTTTCTGGATGTGGTCGAGCGTGAGGACGGGGCAGGGCAGAGGTGGCAGCAGCACCATGGGGGGTGATACCGTGACGATGGGGGTGGAACGGCCAGGGGTCTCCTGGAGGGCTCTCCTCTGCTGCAGAGCCTCCATCTGCTCCCTCACAGTACGTCGCCTCTCTGTTAGCATGTTAGCCAGTGGCTCCTGAAACCTGCAGAGATCAGGGGTCAGAAAAGGGAATAATAATCATATTGATGACATAATACAGCACTTCATTGCATAAATCATCTCAGTGTGCTTTAAAGAATTTAAAAAAGACAAGCAATTTAGAAAAACATCATTCATGAGATGGAAGGTCCTGAGAGGGTGGGGAAAGTTCATGGTTTGAGTGGTCATCGGAGGAAGGTGGTCGTAAGGGGAGAGCAAGCAAAGATGGCAGGCAGGCAGCACTGTGTCATCAAGGTGTCTCACTGTCCCTCCCGTCTGTGTGGCTTCTCCATAGTAGGGCTCGGATGACGTTTGAGCTCAGCTACTGCAGTTTATGGACTCCATAGTAACGTTAGGTGTAGCTAGCTAGCTACTCCTTCACTACTACCAAAATTAAGTACCTATTGGGTGAATCTAAGATAGTCATGTGGCGCCAGAAACCACACCACATTTCAATAACAATTTAAGAGTAGCCTTGTTGAGGATCGTAGGGAGGACTACTCCCGACACTGCACACCTCTGCTGTGCAGTCTTGCTTTCAGGCTTCTCTCCATCCCAAACCTCTGAACACTGGCTGGTATTTGAATATGGTCATTTAGCAGGCTTTATCACCAAAAATATCAGTACATGTGGCCCATGTGGGAGATGGGACTGAAGACACCCTTGACTGGAATTATACTGAACAAAAATATAAAAACTCAACATGCAACAATTCAAAGATTTTACTGAGTGACTGTTCATAGAAGAAATCAGTCAATTTAAATAAATTAATTCTGGCCTAATCTATGGATTTCACATGACTGGGCAGGGGCACAGCCATGGGTGGGCATCACCCACTGGGGAGCCAGGCCCAGCCAATCAGAATACATTTTTCCCCACAAAAGAGCTTTATTGCAGACAGAAATACTCCTCAGTTTCACCAGCTGTCCGGGTGGCTAGTCTCAGACGATCCTGCAGGTGAAGTAGCCGCATTTGAAGGTCCTGAGCTGGCGTGGTTACACGTGGTCTGCGGTTGTGAGGCCAGTTGGACATACTGTCAAATTCTCTAAAACAACGTTGGAGGCAGCTTATGGTAGAGAAATGAACATTCAATTCACTGGTAACAGCTTCGGGGGATGTTGCTGCAGACAGCATGCAAATTGCATGCTCCCTCAAAACCTGAGACATCTGTGGCATTGTGTTGTGACACAAAACTGCACATTTTAGAGTGACCTTTTATTGTCCCCAGCACAAGGGGCACCTGTGTAATGTTCATACTGTTTAATCAGCTTCTTGATGTGCCACACTGGTCAGGTGGATGGATTACCTTGGCAAATGAGAAATGCTCACTAACAGGGATGTAAACAAATTTGTGCACACAATTTGGAGAAAAATAAATTGTGCATATGGAAAATTTCTGGGATCTTTTATTTCAGCTCATGAAACATGGGACCAACACTTTACATATTGCATTTTTATTTTTGTTCAGTATATGTTTGGATTATGCAATATTCTGCTTAAAAGGCTCTAGTCTACAGAAGGGGATCTGATGGAGGTTAATTTGCATAGCTCTACATACTTTTGTGCACTGAACTTTTGGAATGTGACGAAAGCGTAGCTCCGCTTGTGCAGACTGAAATCACAGTGGTGAGACTTAACCCTCTCTACCCACCTCTATTATCCTCCTCTACTTTCCCTAATGTTGCTGAGTCATCAGTGGTAGCACTGTCACAGAGCCATTACTCCACAGTGTGGAATAACCTGTCTGTCTCTCCGCACGTCATACTGCCTCGTTAACATTTAGAGACATCCATTACAGCCAGGACCAGGACCAGGACACAGTGACGCAAACGTGTGCATGCGTGGAGGGTTGCTGGAAGGAAGTGCTCTCATCAGCTCAGAGAAGTTGCCTGAAAACAGCACGTCGCACACAGAGACCTCTCAACAGACGTCACAGTTCAAACATCAAAGTAGGCACATGTGCAAACCAGCTAC
The DNA here is from genome assembly GCF_023373465.1 of Oncorhynchus keta. Classification (NCBI taxonomy): domain Eukaryota; kingdom Metazoa; phylum Chordata; class Actinopteri; order Salmoniformes; family Salmonidae; genus Oncorhynchus; species Oncorhynchus keta. Next base: position 14,326,889 of record NC_068451.1, read on the forward strand.
TGAAAACCTGACGCACTGGGAGTGTATGTGTGTGTGAGACACAAAGTGAGTTTGTTAGTGGTGTGTGTGTCTTTTGTTAGTATGAGTAGCTGTAGCTCAAATGTGTGTTAGTGTGGATTGTAGCTCTACTGTGAGTTCTGTCCACCTCCTGACACTTCAGAGGAAGAGAAAACACCAGAGCATTTCTCTGCCTCCCTACCCAAGCAGATACAGCACCCCTATGCTGCTCTGTCCCGAAGGGAGGCATTGGTGTGTGTGTGTGTGTACGTCACTTCAAGTGATTCCTAGAATGGCATAGATGGATAGGCTTACTCGGCTACACAGCTGATGCCTGCTGGACTGTTCATTAACACTGTACTTCATTTTGGTTATCTGTCAGCCCCAGCCTCGAACTCAGGCCCTGTGTGTAGCTAACTGACCCTCTCTGCCCATTTATCACCATTTACATGTTGTCGTTGTCTTAGCTTTTCACCCGTTGTGGTCTCACCTGTTGTCTTAGCTAGCTCTCCCAATCAACACCTGTGATTGCTTTATGCCGCTCTCTAATGTCAATATGCCTTGTATACTGTTGTTTAGGGCAGCTCTCATTGTTTTATTTTTCTGCAGAGCCACTAGTCCTGCTCAACATGCCTCAGATAGCCCACTTGTCCCATCCCCACACACATGCGGAGACCGCGCCTAGCTTAACTGGCGCCTCCAGAGATGCAATGTCTCTTATCGTCACTCAATGCCTAGGTTTAACCCCACTGCATTTGCACCCTCCCATACCATACCCTTGTCTGTACACTATGCCCTGAATCTATCCTACCACACCCAGAAATCTGCTCCTTTTATTCTCTGTTCCCAAAGCACTAGACTTTAGCCGTACATTCATCCTACTCCTCCTCTGTTCCTCTGGTGATGTTGAGGTTAACCCAGGCACTGTGTGTACCCAGGTGGTCTCATTAGCAGACTTTGCAACCGTAAAAGCCTTGGTTTCATGCATGTTAACATCAGAAGCCTCCTCCCTAAGTTTGCTTTATTCACTGCTTTAGCACACTCCGACCAAACCCTGATGTCCTAACAATTGTCTAAATTCTGGCTTAGGAAGGCCACCAAAAAGTCTGAAATTTCCATCCCCAATTACAACATTTCCTTCCAAGACAGAACTGCTGGGGTCGGAATTGCAATCTAGTGCAGAGATACCCTGCAGAGTTCTGTCATACTATCCATGTCTATGACCAAACAGTTCAAGCTTCAACTTTTAAAGATCCATCTTCTCCAGAAATAAGTCCCTCACTGTTGCCTCTTGTTATTGACCCCCATCAGCTCCCAGCTGTGCCCTGGACACCATATGGGAATTGATGGCCCCCCATCTATGGTTAGAGTTCGTACTGCTAGGTGACCTAAATTGCGATATACTCAACATCCCGGCCGTCCTACAATCTAAATTAGATGCCCTCAATCTCACACAAATTATCCAAGAACCTACTAGGTACAACCCCAAATCTGTAAACATGGGCACCCTCATAGATATCATCCTGACCAACCTGCCCTCCAAATACACCTCTGCTGTTTTCAACCAGGATCTCAGCGATCACTGCCTCATTACCTGAGTCCATTATGGGTCCGCGGTCAAATGACCACCCCTCATCACTTCAAACACTCCCTAAAACACTTCTGCGAGCAGGCCTTTCTAATCAACCTGGCCGGGGTATCCTGGAAGGACACTGACCTCATCCCGTCAGTGGAGGATGCCCGTTTGCTCTTTAAAAAGTGCTTTCCTCACCTTCTTAAATAAGCATGCCCGTTTCATAAAAATAAAAAAACTAAGAACAGATATTGCCCTTGGTTCACTCCAGACTTGAATTCCCTTGACCAGCACAAAAACATCCTGTGGCGTACTGCACGAGCATCAAATAGTCCCCGCGATATGCAACTTTTCAGGGAATACACACAGTCAGTTAGGAAAGCAAAGGCTAGCTTTTTCAAACAGAAATTTGCATCCTGCAGCACTAATTCCCAAAATTGGGACACTGTAAAGTCACTGTAAAGTCCATGGAGGAAACACTGTCACCACTGATAAATCCACCATAATTGAGAATTTCAATAAGCATTTTTCTACAGCTGGCCATGCTTTCCACCTGGCTACTCCAACCCAGGTCAACAGCACTGCACCCCCAACAGCAACTCGCCCAAGCCTTCCCCATTTCTCCTTCTCCCAAATCCGTTCAGCTGATGTTCTGAAAGAGCTGCAAAATCTGGACCCCTACAAATCAGCCGGGCTAGACAATCTGGACCCTTTCTTTCTAAAATTATCGCCACCCCTATTACTAGCCTGTTCAACCTCTCTTTCGTGTCGTCTGAGATTCCCAAAGATTGGAAAGCAGCTGCGGTCATCCCCCTCTTCAAAGGGGGGGGGGCACACTTGACCCAAACTGCTACAGACCTATATCTATCCTACCATGCCTTTCTAAGGTCTTCGAAAGCCAGGTCAACAAACAGATTACCGACCATTTCGAATCTCACCATACCTTCTCTGCTATGCAATCTGGTTTCAGAGCTGGTCATGGGTGCACCTCAGCCACGCTCAAGGTCCTAAACGATATCTTAACCGCCATCGATAAGAAACATTACTGTGCAGCCGTATTCATTGATCTGGCCAAGGCTTTCGACTCTGTCAATCACCACATCCTCATCGGCAGACTCGACAGCCTTGGTTTCTCAAATTATTGCCTCGCCTGGTATACCAACTACTTCTCTGATAGAGTTCAGTGTGTCAAATCGGAGGGTCTGCTGTCCGGACCTCTGGCAGTCTATGGGGGTGCCACAGGGTTCAATTCATGCACCGACTCTCTTCTCTGTATACATCAATGAGGTCGCTCTTGCTGCTGGTGAGTCTCTGATCCACCTCTATGCAGACGACACCATTCTGTATACTTCTGGCCCTTCTTTGGACACTGTGTTAACAACCCTCCAGGCAAGCTTCAATGCCATACAACTCTCCTTCCGAGGCCTCCAATTGCTCTTAAATACAAGTAAAAACTAAATGCATGCTCTTCAACCGATCGCTACCTGCACCTACCTAAACTATAGTTTTGGCAAGTCTGTTAAGACATCTACTTTGTGCATGACACAAGTAGGTTTTCCAACAATTGTTTACAGACAGATTGTTTCACTGTATCACAATTCCGGTGGGTCAAATGTTTACATACACTAAGTTGACTGTGCCTTCAACTAGCTTGGAAAATTACAGAAAAGTATATCATGGCTTTAGAAGCTTCTGATAGGCTAATTGACATCATTTGAGTAAATTGGAAGTGTACCTGTGGATGTATTTCAAGGCCTACCTTCAAACTCTGTTCCCCTTTGCTTGACATCATAGGAAAATTAAAAAAATTAAAATTAAAGTCCTCAAAAAACAAATTGTAGACCTCCACAAGTCTGGTTCATTCTTGGGAGCAATTTCCAAACGCCTGAAGGTACCACGTTCATCTATACAAACAGTAGTATGCAAGTATAAACACCATGGGACCACTTAGCCGTCATACCACTCAGGAAGGAGACGCATTCTGTCTCCTAGAGATGGTGTGACAAGTGCAAAGATCATACTTTTTGGAGAAATGTCCTCTGGTCTGATGAAACAAAAATAGAACTGTTAGGCCATAATGACCATCGTTATGTTTCGAGGAAAAAGGGGAAGGCTTGCAAGCCGAAGCCATTCCAACCGTGAAGCATGGGGGTGGCAGCATCATGTTGTGGGGGTGCTTTGCTGCAGGAGGGACTGGTGCACTTTAAAAAATAGATGGCATCATGAGGTAGGAAAATTATGTGGATATATTGAAGCAACATATCAAGACATCAGCCAGGAAGTTAAAGCTTGGTCACAAATGGGTCTTCCAAATTTCCAAATGGACAATGACCCCAAGCATACTTCCAAAGTTGTGGCAAAATGGCTTAAGGACAACAAAGTCAAGGTATTGGAGTAGCCATCACAAAGCCCTGACCTCAATTCTATAGAAAATGTGTGGGCAGAACTGAAAAGGCATGTGCGAGGAAGGAGGCCTACAAACCTAACTCAGTTACACCAGCACTGTCAGGAGAATTGGCCCAAAATTCACCCAACTTATTGTGGGAAGCTTGTGGAAGGCTACCCAAAACATTTGACCCAAGTTAAACAATTTAAAGGCAATGCTATCAAATACTAATTGAGTATGTAAACTTCTGACCCCCTGGGAATGTAATGAAAGAAATAAAAGCTGAAATTAATAATTCTCTCTATAATTCTGACATTTCATATTCTTAAAATAAAGTGGTGATCCTAACGGACCTAAAACAGAGAATTTTTCTTTACTAGGATTAAATGTCAGGAATTGTGAAAAACTGAGTTTAAATGTATTTGGCTAAGGCGTATGTAAACGTCCAACTTCAACTGTATATCACTCCAGTGTAAATTCCTAAATTGAAATTACTTTGCTACTATTGGTCTATTTATTGCCTTACCTCCTTACTTTATTTGCACACACTGTATACAGATTTTTCTATTGTGTTATTGACTGCATGTTAGTTTATCCCATGTGTAACTCTGTTTCTGTCGCACTGCTTTGCTTTATTTTGGCCAGGTCGCAGTTGTAAATGAGAACTTTTTCTCAACTGGCCTACCTGGTTAAATAAAGGTGAAATTTTTAAAAATTAAAAATTAAAACGCATGAGTGGCTGCAGTCACGTATCCTGCAGTTGTTCATAACACATACGACAGATGGCCAATTTGGCTCACCAACCAGCACAGTCAACAAGAGGAGGGCCGTGTTTGTAGAAAAAAGCAAGGGTGAGCTAAACGGTCACACATTCACATTGATTCAGTTCTGGGATAGATAGCACTGTTGACTCAAGGAGGACCAGGAAGCAATGGATTATTTGGCTCATCATAATGCTATTTTATGAAACAGTTGTCATTTTAAGCGCATCTCAAAAGTCTAGTTGCTTCATCTGGTTGTTTGCACCGCATTAAAAGCTCTATATCATTATTAATATGAGGTACTGGGTTGGTGGACCAACTCAGTGACCTTGTGGTTAGTGTCCACTCTGAGATCGGAATGTTGGGTGTTCGATCCCCGGCCGAGTCAAGACTGTAAAAATGGGAACCAATGCGCCTCTGCTTGGCACTCAGCATTAAGGAGATAGATTGGGGGTGAGGCCCTGCGATAGACTAGCGTCCTGTCCAGGGGGTCTACTTGTACATTAAGCTGCCTCATGCTACAGAAACAGGAGATCTGCTCCTACAAGCTGTTCAAAGCCCTTTCTTTTCAGAGAGAAATAGGGAGAGGGTCAGGGTGGAATCATACCGAATGGCTTGTGGAACGTTGAATTGCGGAGCACTCAGGGGTGGAACAGCCTCCTCCCTCTCTTCATCTTCTTCATGCCCATCGTCATCCTGCCCATTCACTATTAGCTCATCATCCTGGAACTGAAGGGGTAAAAAGAGTGAGATTCAGAAAATATATATATTTTTAAGAGAGACTTGCAGATATGATCCCATAATCCTCACCGTCTCAAAAAGCTCCTCCAATAGCTCGTTCACTTCCTTTTCTGAAAGAGAGGGAGAAAGAAAATAGTTTGGTTGATTTTTCCCCTTGAGCAAAATGTAATTTTTATATATATGTATGGAAACATTATTACAGACTCACTGGTGATGCGTACAGCCCGGTCATTCCTGTAGTCCTCTCGGTCAGGCTCATCCAGATCCTCCAGGAAATTATACTCTGGGTCATCATCATCATCACCCTCTTCTGAGAGAGAAAAGAGAAGGCGGAGGTCGCGAGAGAGACAGAAAAACTGATATTTTAAACTGTTTAAAAGTGAAGAAAGGTATATGGCCTAAGGGTAAAATGGCTGTCAACACACACAACCATAACCAGTGAAGACGAAACGGGAAAGATGAGGCAGAGTGGGGGAGACAAACAGGAGCAGAGCAGTGGGGGGCAAAGTCAAAATAAGCAAAACATGACAGAGCAAACAGAGAACAATTAAACCAACAACACACACATCTCCCGTAAAATGTGTACACACACACAGGTTAAATGCAGCTCCATCTGTCTCAAGTCTACCTGCTTCACACTTTTCAGTGTTTGGAGGAGTGCCAACTTTTTGTGTATTTCACTAATTAAGTATTTGCTCCAGGAAAAACTGAATTCATGACACATTTTTGAGAATGATGTAAAATCTTGTTGCATTGGTTTCTACATGGTTGGACCATTCAATTTCAATAGTACACCGCCCATCCTTGAATCCTCCCTCATCATCCCTTTATTTGAATCCTAACCTTCATTCTCCATGTCGGATGTCATGAGGCCCTGCAGCCACTCGCTCCAGTCACGGTCCTCCAGGGCCAAGCTGTAGTCGTACATGTCAGGAGTGATGTCAGGGGCATGTAGCTCCGCCTCCAGCTTGCCCAGGGGCACGTTCCTCAGGGTCCGTTTGGAGCGGGTACGACACGCCACCAGGCTAGACCCTGCACCTCCAGTCAGAGGCTGGAAACAGAGAGATGGAACCAATGAAGAAAGAGATTCACATTTGTCTTGATATGGCTGAATAGTGTCCTGATAAGAGTCAGGTGATTTCCTGGTATAGCTGAATAGTCTGCTAGTATTCATGGGTTGCACGTTTTGTCACAGTATTGTTTTGAACATTCTCTTGAGGACTGGTGACCGAATTAACGTTCTACTCAATGCATTGCCAATGGTGGTGATGAAGACTTCATCAAAAGAGCATTACAGTTGCTTGAAAACCCTATGACATTTCAAAAGGAGGCAAGTAATTAGTAAGAAAACCTTTTTGTCATAATTGTGATGTCCCCAGATTGACTTTAGATGCAGTATACCTTTAGCTAACTATCCGAGATTGAGGGGACAGCACTGAATTTTAGCTAGCTAGCTATTTTTGACAAACTTTGCTAGCTAATGGAAACATTGCCCTCTCTCTAAAGTAAGTTTGACGACATAATGATGGAAAAGTTGTTTTTGACTAATTATTTCCTACTTTAGCACTGTCATCCTATTTCCATGCCACTGTAGTGTAATTTAGAATAAATAGGCATTAGCCCCTGTCCAAAATGACTTGGCATCAGTCAGGGACCAATATGGCTGTGGTGTCTGTATAAAGTTCATAACAATGGCAACGATGTGACTAAGTGACAGAAGTGCAACCCATTAATAGTTTAACAGTTTCAGTACCTGGAAGGATTCGGTGCAGATGGGGCTGAGTTCCAGCTCTTCCTCCACTGCGTGAAGCTTCTCCAGGAAGGTGCAGTCTTGGGGCCTGAGCGGCCGGGAGGGGCCAGTGGAGGATGGGGGCGGAGGGGGCCCCATAGGAACAGTCTCCACCCTCAGATGTCTGGGCTGCCTTGACTTCTAAACATAAACCAAGACCAACATTACAGTACACTCATACTCACCCAGTGCACATTGTAAATATTAACTCAGTCAGTTAACTCTGACACTGTATATAGTATGTTAAACTTCATTTCTTGTATTCTTATTTCTATTTCTCGTTTGTTGTTGTTCTATCTTATGTTATCTTTAGTATTACATTTGCATTGATTACTGCATTGTTAGGTTTAGAGGTGTCAAGAAATGCATTTCACTGTACTTGTGACAAAAAAATGATAAAATAATAATTGCATTCTTTCCCCCCCAATTATTTAAATAACTTTCAATCAAAGGCCAAATGCAGAGGTGTGGTGTGTTACCTGTCTGGGACTGTCAAATCTGTCTTCTTCACACTCAGAGTGTCCAGGGGTCCTGGGCCTCGCCCCTCGGGCACACCGTGGGGACGAGGCTGTGCTGTCCACATCACTCCAAAACGTCTGAAACGACAATTTCACAGGCATGACATCATAGTCACATAGCACACACTCTTGACTGATTGAAAATGCTCATCCTCACCTCCTCTGTAGTCTCATCCTCCTCATCCTCATCGGGGCAGTACTCTTCATCAGAGGAGTCCTCCTCCTCCTCCAGAGGGATGTCAACAAACTGGGGAGGCTGAGGAGAAGAAGCGAGATGAGATGGAAAGAGTGAAATAGAGGGAGAAAGCAACAGAGATGAAACAACAGTGAGGTGTAATAAAGTATTTGACATGACACTAGCACTATGTGTGACAGGGACATACCTTCACTTCAAGGACCCTTTTGATAGGAGAAATATTCCAGGTGGGGATCCCCTGCAAGAGAAGAGGAAGCCACTTTAGACTATTGAGATGAATCCAGGACAGAATATTAAACGGTAGCTAGTTACAAGTTGTGTTACTGGAAACCCACCACCCCCCTTTCTACCACCTCCTTCAGTCTGGAGCGGGTCATCTTGGGCTCCTGAGGGATGCAAATAGAAGATAAAAACATTGAATTCAGGCAGAGGAGAGATAAATTATTTTCAAAACTTGCAAGTGATATCAGCAACCAATTTCTGAGTTGTACTGTCAGTATAACTTGCTGTATGTTGACGCTCACAAATAGGGGTAGGTCCTGCGTCTCCTGGATGGCTGCTTTCATCATGGCCACTACGTGCTCGTTGGTTATCACCTCCTGAGGGCAACATTCACAGGTGTCAGTCAAAAATGTTCAACACTAACATTAGTACTTAGCAGTTAGCATTAACCCCTCTTTTTCCCAGATTGAGACTCCAGGTAACTCACATGGAGGATGGTCCGTACGTTGACGGAAGTCAAGTTGTGTTGCTGTGACTTTCTCTCCAGATCCATATCCAGCTGCTCAAACTCATCTTCCTCACTGTCACTGGATGAATCTTCCGACAACCTTTTTCCAGCCACGGAATGTCCCTCTTCCTGCCCATTGTCTAAAGCGCTCTTCATTTTCGAGCCGTGCTTCCTCGTTGACAGCCTCTGGCCCCCACAATCCTCTCCATCTTCAGACAGAAGTAATGAATTTGTGCGCATCAAAACAGAAACCCAATTCTCATACACTAGAAATCTGATTCAGTGTTTCCAAAATGGTGGGTATGTCCACAGAGAAGGGATAAGCAACTTTGATGGGGGTGGGGGCCAGAATAAATCTGAACTCATCATGAGGGGCTGCAGTGGCTCGCGGGTCTGCATACCAACATCCATAACCACACATGTAGTCAGAGCAAGCCCTAGACTTTTGGGGGCCCTAAGTGAAATTCTTGGGAGCAAAACATTTTCGCAGCTCCCCCTCTTGACAGTGGAGAGCTAATTTCCCTAAATTCCACACATTTTGCCAAGGGGTGTGAAAGCATTTTGCCAAGAAGTTTGGAAAGCAAGTTTGCTGCAATTCTACATATTTTGTCATTGGGAAGAGAGAATATGTAGCAATTTAAAAACTCATTTCATGCTAATCTTTAAAAAAATTGCCACGGGGCAGAGAAAATAAATTCAGCTTTACAGCTAATTTCTTGCAATTATACTAATTTCGCCATAAGGTGAAGAGAAATTATTCCAGTTATGAATATGATATCTGGGGGGGGTTGGAAATGGTTTAAATCGGCGTGTCACAAGAAGCAGAGTTGAGAAGCTCACCTAAGGTAATTACCAGGCCCAGTTCTGTGTCGTCCTCCTCTGCCTCGGAGGGGCTGGGAGATAGCTGACAATCTTCCCCATTCTTAAGCTGGCCTGCAGCAGATACAAAACAAAGATTTCACAATGAGATAGGAGTTGATCACATTCCCACCACTGAAGCATGTAAAACCAATATATGTAAAAACCAATGAAATTCCCTTGCACATAAACTCCAACATCCCTTCATATCTCAGCAACACACTATGCGTTACTTGTCATCCCTCTCTCTAGTTCTCCATTCCCCCTTCCTTTTCTCATTTACATTTAAGTCATTTAGCAGACGCTCTTATCCAGAGCGACATCCCTCGTACCTGAAGAAATTGTCCTCTGCTTGAACCTGGGAGAGTGTCTCATTGGTGACAGCCCACCTGTGACCGTCATCCCAGAGCCCTTTCCCTTAGCCGGAGTGGAAATGGAGAGATGTCTGTTAACAGAGAGAGTGCAGAGTGGACCACCATTGGAGATCTGAGGGGCACAGGTTGTCTCATCCCTCTTCAAGGCTTTAGAACGCATGGGCAGTGGTTCTTGGGTGCTCGATTTGCGTTTCTGGGCTTTCATGCTTCGAGGCCTGAAAGAACACAACAGTTTAACGTTACAGTTACATGAGGGGGCTAACGTTAGCAGACAGTAAAATATAGAATAGAATGTCAATATGATGAAATATTTGCAGTTGTTACTAGCTAGACAAAATGTACATAGCCGAGTAATACAGCTCACGAATGTGTCCCATGTGTGCAATCCAAGCTACTATCTAGCTAGCTGTTATTATCTAGCCAAGTTAGCAGCCTAGTGTTGCCGCTTTCTCAGTTGCAGTACAAAAAGCACAACCAAGTCATCACAGCTATATAAAACATTTCTTACTAGCTAAAATAATCGCATGACACAAGTCACGCTACTCACGCTAATGATCCTGAAGTAGTTGTTTGGGTAGTTAGCTAGTTAGCTAGCTTGTGTTGTTGTTATTAGCTTGCTGGCTAACGACGTATATTTGTCAACAACTAACCTTGTGTGTTTGTGTGTCTCGGAACGAGACGCCCGACTTTTCTAGGTTGACAGTACATTGACCTTTCAAATTTAGTAACTTTCTTGGTGTCACTTACCCGGAAATAGGCATTTGGTGCCATGAGAAAATAACGAACTAAGCAAATCTCAAAATAATTTACAGCGCCCTTTCCCGCGTGTCACAGATAAATCCATCCCCACTTAATTTCCCCATAGCATTAGAGATCCTACCTCAAGTACAGTGAAGGGTTAGACTATTCAATCGACGTGGTTTCAGCAGCCCACAGTAAATGTTTGTGTTATTAACCACACATAATCTTTCAAGTTGATTCACCAGGTTATGTTTTCTTACAAATCAAATCAAACGTATTTATATAGCACTTCGTACATCAGCTGATATCTCAAAGTGCTGTACAGAAACCCAGCCAAAAACCCCAAACAGCAAGCAATGCAGGTGTAGAAGCACGGTGGCTAGGAAAAACTCCCTAGAAAGGCCATAACCGAGGAAGATACCTAGAGAGGAACCAGGCTATGAGGGGTGGCCAGTCCTCTTCTGGCTGTGCCGGGTGGAGATAACAGACCATGGCCAAGATGTTCAAATGCTCATAAATGACCAGCATGGTTCAATAATAATAGTCATAGTAGTTGTTGAGGGTGCAGCAAGTCAGCACCTCAGGAGTAAATGTCAGTAGGCTTTTCATAGCCGATCATTAAGAGTCTCTAGAGAGTTGAAAACAGCAGGTCTGGGACAGGTAGCACGTCTGGTGAACAGGTCTGGATTACATAGCCGCAGGCAGAACAGTTGAAACTGGAGCAGCAGCACGGCCATGTGGACTGGGGACAGCAAGGAGTCATCATGCCAGGTAGCCCTGAGGGCTTAGGTCCTCCGAGAGAGAGGAAGAAAGAGAGAATTAGAGAGAGCATACTTAAATTCACACAGGACACCGGATAAGACAGGAGAAGTACTCCAGATATAACAAACTGACCCTAGCCCCTTGACACATAAACTACTGCAGCATAAATACTGAAGGCTGAGACAGGAGGGGTCAGGAGACACTGTGGCCCCATCCGATGAAACCCCCGGACAGGGCCAAACAGGAAGGATGTAACCCCACACACTTTGCCAAAGCACAGCCCCCACACCGCTAGAGGGATATCTTCAACCACCAATTTACCATCCTGAGACAAGGCCGAGTATAGACCACAAAGATCTCTGCCACGACACAACCCAAGGGGGGTGCCGACCCAGACAGGAAGATCCCATCAGTGACTCAACCCACTCAAGTGACGCACCCCTCCTAGGGACGGCATGAAAGAGCACCAGTAAGCCTAGTGACTCAGCCCCTGTAATAGGGTTAGAGGCAGAGAATCCCAGGGGAAAGAGGGGAACCGGCCAGGCAGAGACAGCAAGGGCGGTTCATTGCTCCAGAGCCTTTCCGTTCACCTTCACACTCCTGGGCCAGACTACACTCAATCATATGACCCACTGAAGAGATGAGTCTTCAGTAAAGACTTAAAGGTTGAGACCGAGTCTGCGTCTCTCACATGGGTAGGCTCTATAGGAGAAAGCCCTGCCTCCAGCTGTTTGTTTAGAAATTCTAGGGACAATTAGGAGGCCTGCGTCTTGTGACCATAGCGTACGTGTAGGTATGTACTGCAGGACCAAATCAGAGAGATAGGTAGGAGCAAGCCCATGTAATGCTTTGTAGGTTAGCAGTAAAACCTTGAAATCAGCCCTTGCCTTGACAGGAAGCCAGTGTATGGAGGCTAGCACTGGAGTAATATGATCAAATCTCTTGGTTCTAGTCAGGATTCTAGCAGCCGTATTTAGCACTAACTGAAGTTTATTTAGTGCTTTATCTGAGTAGCCGGAAAGTAGAGCATTGCAGTAGTCTAACCTAGAAGTAACAAAAGCATGGATTAATTTTCCTGCATCATTTTTGGACAGAAAGTTTTTGATTTTTGCAATGTTATGTAGATGAAACAAAGCTGTCCTTGAAACAGTCTTGATATGTTCGTCAAAAGAGAGATAGAGAGCCATTTATTATGTTCAACATAGGAGGGCCAAGCACAGGAAGCAGCTCTTTCAGTAGTTTAGTTGGAATAGGGTCCAGTATGCATCTTGAAGGTTTAGAGGCCATGATTATTTTCATCATTGTGTCAAGAGATACAGTACTAAAACACTTGAGTGTCTCTCTTGATCCTAGGTCCCGGCAGAGATGAGCAGACTCAGGACAACTGTGCTTTGAAGGAATACGCAGATTTAAAGAGGAGTCCGTAATTTGCTTTCCAATAATCATGATCTTTTCCCCAAAGAAGTTTGTAAATGTATTACTGCTGAAGTGAAAGCCATCCTCACTTGGGGAATGCTGCCTCACCTCCTGGTTACACTAGTGACCATATCCCCCGTGCATCCTGTAGAGGTGGAGGTGTTGCTAACATTTACGATAGCAAATTTCAATTTACAGAAGAAAAGAAAATGACGTTTTCGTCTTTTGAGCTTCTATTCATGAAATCTATGCAGCCTACTCAATCACTTTTTATAGCTACTGTTTACAGGCCTCCTGGGCCATATACAGCGTTCCTCATTGGGTTCCCTGAATTCCTATCGGACCTAGTAGTCATAGCAGATAATTTTCTAATTTTTGGTGACTTTAATATTCACATGGAAAAGTCCACAGACCCACTCCAAAAGGCTTTCGGAGCCATCATCGTCTCAGTGGGTTTTGTCCAACATGCCTCTGGACCTACTCACTGTCACAGTCATACTCTGGACCTAGTTTTGTCCCATGGAATAAATTTTGTGGATCTTAATTTTTTCCTCATAATCCTGGACTATCGGACCACCATTTTATTTTGTTTGCAATTGCAACGAATAATCTGCTCAGACCCCAACCAAGGAGCATCAAAAGTTGTGCTATAAATTCACAGACAACACAAAAATGCCTTGATGCCCTTCCAGACTCCCTCTGCCTACCCGAGGACGTCAGAGGACAAAAATCAGTTAACCACCTAACTGAGGAACTCAATTTAACCTTGCGCAATACCCTAGATGCAGTTGCACCCCTAAAAACTAAAAACATTTCTCATAAGAAACTAGCTCCCTGGTACACAGAAAATACCCGAGCTCTGAAACAAGCTTCCAGAAAATTGGAACAGAAATGGCGCCACATGTTGGATCCTGTTTTACATTATAGCCATTAGATATAACTGATTAAATATTATCTGATGTTGGTTGTGTGAGGTGTCTGCATTTGTGCACTGGAGCATCATTATGAGATTAAACAACTGCTAGTTGCCTGTTTGTGTGTGACAAGAACTGAGTAACATGGTGTGACCTGCATGTTGCAAAACTGTAGATAACAGCCCAGCAGATGCGTTGTCCTTGTGTTTGTATGCAACAATATTGAGCACATGGTGTGACTTGCTGAATCTTGTGATAGGGAGGGGTGGTCATCACGAGGGTTAACTGAGATGGAAAAATACTGAACAACACAATAGCAGGAACTGAGCAACTGTTATAACTAGGTTGCGATACCAGAACAGTACGGATCTTTAAATCGACGGAGGGAGGACTCCAAGAAGCTCCAAGAGGCGGGGACCCGCCTGAGCGCCTGCGATAGGCTGGGCAAGTTTAAACCACGCCCAGTCTCTACTGTGATAGGCCAACATACGGGTTGGAACTGTCTATCACAGTATAAAGAATACTGTTTACATACAAAACAAAACACCACGAACTCATGTCGGGAAAAGCAAAAAGGCGAAACTAACCGTTCTGATAAAAACCTTAGGGCATTCAGCCTCGGGGGATGCCCTGCTGACCACACCCTTCTTCCTTGTTCCTGGCCTGCCCTGCCTCTTCCACTAATCCAATTGTTTCCTATGGACAGAAAAGAGCAGAGGCTCTGAGCTGTCCGATCAGGTCCATTGTCTACTTGACAATTGTCATCTTGTCAGTTCCCTGTTCTGCCCTGCGTGGTATTACAGTGAGCCCGTATATACGAAAGTTGCATTTGCCATTTATTGCTTAGCTAATAAAAAATACATAGTATAAAATCGGCGACTCATTGTTATATTTATCCTGATACCAGATTCGAATTTACGCAACTCTAACACACACCAAACTGTGGGTAATGGAGTCGCCAATGACTAGGGGGTTTCAATTTGTCAGAGCTAATTGTGGGAAGCTTCGGTGTCTCAGACCCCGTAACGGGAGGTGTAGAGACAAGAGAAGGCTCGGCCTCAGACTCCGACTCGCTGCTTAATGGGGAAAACCGGTTGAAAGTTTCTGTCGGCAGAATGAGCGACACCGGTTGAGCATTCCTACAGTATTTCCCTCCAGAAAACATGAGAAAGTTGTCCGGCTGCGGGGACCGTGCGAGGGGATTTATACTAACGTTACTATCTGTACTTACTGGTGGCACAGACGCTGTTTCATCCTTTCCTACACTGAAATTACCCTTGCCAAACGATTGCGTCTGAAGCTGGGCTTGCAGCACAGCTATCCTCGCCGTAAGGCGATCGTTCTCCTGTATATTAAGAGTACAGCGACTGCAATTAGAAGGCATCATGTTAATGTTACTACTTAGCTTACAGTGGTTTTAATGAATGGAGGAAACGTTGACAATTGCACATGCACACACGCACTTAGATTATTTATTCGATTATTTCTCGTGGTTGTTTTTGTAAAAAAATAATTAAAAAGAACACCCCAAAAATGACTCTATTTGTATTATTTATTTGGAGGGATCTGGATAGTCTTGCACCTTCATACCTGAAACAAACCATATGACATCAAAGCTGCGAGCTACTAGGAATGGACGCTCCTAAAGACTATTATATATACGCACCTCCATTATGATGCATCGTTCCAGAATATTTGGAAAAGCACCAACACAGAATATGAATCAATAATTAACATAGCTATGGATCAAAACTAAAATACTGTTTTATAAACAAACTTCCATTGAAAGTAATTTTAAAAATAAAATCTTCTACATATGAATGCCTGAAATGGAAACTGTGAGTATTATTATTATTTGCATTCTTTACAATAAACAAGTTTAAGAATATTTATCCTCAAATTGTTGTCAACGTGGACTGGTTTTGCCTGTTAAAGCCATTCTAAAAATGTGCTTTAAAATGTTCAGAACTGGTCAAAGTTCACCCTCAGCCTTCCAAATCAAGATATTCATGTATTTAGTGTAAATTAAACTTGTTTGTAAACTCAGAATATTCTCTCTCTCCAATTTACAGATATCCATAGCATACAAGTCCAGGCTCCAAAGTGACAGAGGCCTAGAGGTCAAGTCTCTGGTGTCCATGGGTAACAGCGAAGCAACACCTCCACATTTTGGCTCAGTGGGGAAAGCTCCTCACAGGGCTACTGCTGACCTGTACCACCTCCCAAAGCCCCAAAAGGCTAAAGTCCTATATGAGTCCATCCTGCTTGTTGACCCCATCAACCCCAATGAAATCAGGATGATCCTGAGGACGATTGGCTTCCCCCTGACAGAAAAGCAGCTGAACAACATAAAAAAGAAAGAAATTAAAAGATTGGACGATATCAAAAAGAAAGAAATTAAAAGAAAGGAGCTGGAAAATAAATGGAGCCAGCTGCAGAGGCCTAAATGGATCCTCAAGCTCATCAAGCTGCGGCAGGGGACAAAACCTGTCCATGGCAGGAGTGGACTGAAGACAACAGCCAGCCAGAGTGAAGGGGGCTCTGCCCGTACATCAGATAAGGCGGCTAGCAACAAGGGGCAAAAGAGAACAGCCAGCCAGATGGAAGGAGAAAGCAGCTGTACCTTAGAGGCATCTGGAAGGGGACGGAAAAGAGCAGCCAGCCAGATGGAACAAGTAGAACTCAAGTCATCCAAACGCTTCTTCAATATACCTCCCAGCCAGAAGAAGTTGAGAGTCATTGATATTTACTCATATGTATTTGCACCCAGCCACATTGCCGATCACACATATGCACGCAAGAATAGTTCTTAACTTAAAGATTGCAACAATATAAAGTTGGTAAAAAAAATTTCACATAACAGTCATCAGTCAGTGTGTTTAGAATCATTATTCTTAGCAACAACAGCCAGAGAGAGCTGCCCAATGGACATGTTATGTAGTAATGTAACCATCCTAGAGCTGTACTGCTGATAAAATCTTCAACGCTTGATGTGACTGAAAGCTTAAAATATATATATATATGTATAATTTCTTAATACTATATACATGAGAACTTGCAGCCACATATTTACATTTCTACTACTATATATTAGGAGGAAAAAGTATTTCTCCCCAGCCACTAAATACTGGAGCTAGTCTCACTAGAGTCTCTAGACAGATGGGTTGCTTCCCATAATCTTACAATGTTCCAGCACAGTGCTGGTGCCCTAGCTAGGTCTGGGATTTCCGAGACTACAAAATAGATATAACCTAGTTGTTTTTGTGCTCTATAAACCATTAATCAACATGATTAATGGTTGAACGTTTTGGTAATCTTTTAGCCAGTGGAGGCTCAGAGGAGGAGGAAGGGGAGGACCGTCCTCCTGAGTGAACTTCATAAAAATTTAAATTGTAAAACATTTAAAAAGTTATCCTTTTTAGATAAGACTATACTAAATATAATCATGTCACCAAATAACTGATTAAAACATACTATTTTGCAAAGAAGGTCTATAGTAGCCTCAACAGCACTCTGAGGGTAGCACCATGGTGTAGCTGGAGGACAGGCAGCTTCCATCCTCCTCTGGGTACATTGACTTCAATACAAAACCTATAAGGCTCATGGTTCTCTCCCTGTTCCATAGACTTACACAATTATGACAACATCCGGAGGACATCCTCCAGCCTATCAGAGATCTTGCAGCATGAACTGACATGTTGTCCACCCAATCAAAAGATCAGAGAATTAATCTAGTACTGAAAGCATAAACTAAAGCTAGCTAGCACTGCAGTGTATAAAATGTGGTGAGTAGTTGACTCAAAGACAGAGAAAGACTATAGTTGAACAGTTGAATTAATTTCTTCCTAAGTGAAGGAGAAGCAAGAGAGAAATAGAGTCATTTTTTTCTCCCCCTTTCAGTTTAACTGACTTAGCTAGCAAATGCAGCAAGCTAGTTTAGCCTACGGAAACACCCTGCTCAAACAGAGGGATGGTATGGTAGCTAGCTGGCTATGACTTTCCAACACAACACTGGAACTCTTCCAAGTCAAGGTAAGCTTTTGGCATTACAAGTTTATTGCCACTAGGGCCTACTGGTGTAACTGCTTACTGACTGTACACTAATGTTACTGCATGATTGTAGCGGGTTTACTAACGCGTTAGTTCTATTAGCTATGCTGACTATGAATTTAGCATAGCTAATATTGTGACAATGATGTAGGCTTTGTGTAGCGGTTGTCGTTGGGAAAGTTTTTTTCACCCGGGCACATACAACTGATGTGTTGTGTGTTGAAGTCCACAAGTGAAGGGAAGAGAAGGAATACAACATGGCTGTTATGAGAGTGAACTGTGTTTACACGTGATCAGGGGTGTGTTCATTCTGCCGATTCTGTTGAAAAACGTTTAAGCGGAAGCAAATGGAAACAAAACAGGGATAAACATAAACATTGTTTGCGGCTGTTGGACTAATGATTACACCCTATATCAGGCAAGAATGTGCAAGGCGGTATTGAATGTCACTGTCTGTTACCTCAAATTTGTCTCTCGACCTGTGTGCACCTACATTGTAAACTTCAGTCATAAGCTAGGTTGTAGCAACGTCATGATGGGTATAGTGAAAATTCGAGTATCATGTAGTAGGCTAAACCTATCACTCTTACATTGAACTGGGTGAATGAAATGTGAATGAGAGTCATCCAAAATGTTGTAATAGAAATAAGGCCATGCTCATGAAAAAAAGAATCCTCCTCCTCATCTTAAACGACACTGACAGCCACTGCTTTTAGCACTTGTAAAATAATGGTTTATGACAGTGTCATTGATGATTTGAATGCACAGAGGTGCTTATCAAGTTAACTTCAGTATGGCAAGGGCATCTGTTAGCCAACCCCGTGGGAGGAGTTCAGTTCAGCTGTTGACTGAAAAAGACACCGCTTATTGACGTCAATAAGTAGGTGATAGTACCTGAGAACCAATGAGGCATGTGATATACCTGTAATTTAAATATATGGGCACAGCTTTATCTGTCACTTCAGAAGCATGTCTCCGAGAAATTGGACACTCCTTCATTCCATATCTAGTCTGCAGTCGAATATGGTCCTAAAGTTTTACACTAAATCAACAGCAAAAGATTAGCTTCGTTAATGCCGTCTAGATGTGCGTAAAAGTGGATGTGCGTAAAAGTGGATGTGCGTAAAAGTTGATTTGCGTAAAAGTAATCTGATCCCATTCCGAAAAATCGAAAATGTCAACGCAACTGCAACTCCAACCGACCTAGACGGCTTTAAAGACAAAAACATATGACCGCATCCGAGAGTTTACCATTCCACCCCCCGGACAGGCGCGCCACGCACGATGTCTGCAAACTCCAAGGGACCGGGAAGGATGCTCGCTGGTCCACCGACGTCGCTATACAATTCCACTGTTGCTGCGCTCACATCTGTTTTCTGTCGAGCACTGAATCACGACCGTCCTCTCCCGGAGCATCAATACATGGCAAGAGAAGATTTGGTGGATCCAACGACACGGGCGGCATTGCCTCTTCCGCATATACCCAAAATCACAACGCCATATGGCTTCCTCACCCTGGGGGAAAGCCCCTTCGTCCGAAGGAGGGAGTCATTATTTTTTAAAGATGACTTGACAGTCTTGCATGATCAACGGGACACAACGGGCCAGCACACCCTCGTCGATTAAAGATCAGACAACCTCTTGTCAGATTTTTAAACGATCCCTGGCTCTAAGAGGATAGCGCACTCCTTTTCGTACAACGCTGCGTCAACTCACAGTTGCGCCTCACGTCAGTCAGAAAACTATCGACATTCTGAGCATCTCTGTCTGGACACTGATCATCCCAGACCTCTGCCACTGTGTTCCCCGGGGAATGGACAAATAAAGCGAATATTCGATAAGCACCTGGCTTCAGTTCGGGCAATGTACCGGTCAGCGAAAAGAGACGCTCCATTTGTGCAGAGCAACAACATTTTGGGAACAGGGATCCATCCAGGCATCAGACTCTTGATGTGCCACTTGGCCAAATTGGCACGGGGGATGCCCCCAATATTCAGTACATGTCGATTCGTCTTCGTGGCAAAATGTGAAGAATTGCACGAGATTAGTTGTAAAACAGCGAATCGTTTTCTCTGCTCCATGGCAAAATGTGTAAATAGTTGAACATTTGCTTTAAAACTGCAACATTTTCTCTCAGACACATGACAAAACATATAGAGTAGCATGATAAAACTGCATATTTTTCTCTCTGCCCCATGGCAAAATGTGTTGAAATCCAGGTGAAAAAGTCGTTTTCCCCAACATTTTTTGGGGTGGCGGCTTCCACTTACACTGTGTTTTCAAAATACACCCATATATCCCCCAAAATACCTCTCAAGAGAGGTGTAATAAGTAGTCAAACTTTGTAGAATTGCAGGAAATTAGTTTTAAAGTCTCCCTTGATGTGCCATATGAGATATTACGGTCAAATTAAATAACAATGCTGATCTTTCAATCCACAATATTGTCTAGGTTTCCCATATAAATTTCACAAGCATTTGAACACAATGTTCAGTATACTGTCCTACTATATGGCCTATTTTCCTTCTGTGCAAACTTATCCATGCCCTTGACTTGAAGAAATGAATGCATTAAAAATAAAAAATAAAACATGTTTTTACCACAATAAATATGACAGTTGAATTGAATCAACCAACAAGCAAGATAAAGGAAATGGAGTAAAATAAAGTTTAGTACCACATTTCAAAGCTACAATAGAAACAGTTATATATATTGTCTACTTCACTCAAGCACTTGATGTTACAGAGATCACAGGCTTCAAGACACATTAGATAATGACTACATTACCTTATGATGGATGACAGGTTACATACAGTTTAAGGCTTATTCTTATACCCACCCGTGGGCTCTGATCTAAGGGAAAGGGTTACATTTGATCCTTGGGGAGAGAGATTAGTCAGAGATGATTGACTGAGAAAGAGAAAAGAAGGACAGGGACAGGGAGAAAGAACTCTAAACTACAGTATTGCTCATTTTGTCTAGGCTGCCTTGGATTAGAGGAGGGTTTAATGAAGTAATCTAAAGATATTTGATAATAGTGATAATAGTGGGGGATCAGATATACAGTGGGGCAAAAAAGTATTTAGTCAGCCACCAATTGTGCAAGTTCTCCCACTTAAAAAGATGAGAGAGGCCTGTAATTTTCATCATGGGTACACTTCAACTATGACAGACAAAATGAGAAAAAAAATCCAGAAAATCACATTGAAGGATTTTTAATGAATTTATTTGCAAATTATGGTGGAAAATAAGTATTTGGTCAACAACAAAAGTTTATCTCAATACTTTGTTATATACCCTTTGTTGGCAATGACAGAGGTCAAATGTTTTTTGTAAGTCTTCACAAGGTTTTCACACACTGTTGCTGGTATTTTGGCCCATTCCTCAATGCAGATCTCCTCTAGAGCAGTGATGCTTTGGGGCTGTTGTTGGGCAACACAGACTTTCAACTCCCTCCAAAGACTTTCTATGGGGTTGAGATCTGGAGACTGGCTAGGCCACTCCAGGACCTTGAAATGCTTCTTACGAAGCCAGTCCTTCGTTGCCCGGGCGGTGTGTTTGGGATCATTGTCATGCTGAAAGACCCAGCCACGTTTCATCTTCAATGCCCTTGCTGATGGAAGGAGGTTTTCACTCAAAATCTTTACACGGATCAGTCGTCCTGGTCCCTTTGCAGAAAAACAGCCTGAAAGCATGATGTTTCCACCCCCATGCTTCACAGTAGGTATGGTGTTCTTTGGATGCAACTCAGCATTCTTTGTCCTCCAAACACAACGAGTTGAGTTTTTACCAAAAAAGTTATATTTTGGTTTCATCTGATCATATGACATTCTCCCAATCTTCTTCTGGATCATCCAAATGCTCTCTAGCAAACTTCAGACGGGCCTGGACATGTACTGGCTTAAGCAGGGGGACACGTCTGGCACTGCAGGATGAGTCCCTGGCGGTGTAGTGTGTTACTGATGGTAGGCTTTGTTACTTTGGTCCCAGCTCTCTGCAGGTCATTGACTAGGTCCCCCCGTGTGGTTCTGGGATTTTTGCTCACCATTCTTGTGATCATTTTGATCCCACGGTGTGAGATCTTGCATGGAGCCCCAGACCAAGGGAGATTATCAGTGGTCTTGTATGTCTTCCATTTCCGAATAATTGCTCCCACAGTTGATTTCTTCAATCCAAGCTGCAAATTATGCAAATTACTATTGCAGATTCAGTCTTCCCAGCCTTTGACAGCTCTTTGGTCTTGGCCATAGTGGAGTTTGGAGTGTGACTGTTTGAGGTTGTGGACAGGTGTCTTTTATACTGATAACAAGGTCAAACAGGTGCCATTAATACAGGTAACGAGTGGAGGAAGTTACAGGTCTGTGAGAGCCAGAAATCTTGCTTGTTTGTAGGTGACCAAATACTTATTTTCCACCATAATTTGCAAATAAATTCATTAAAAATCTTACAATGTGATTTTTTTCTCTCATTTTGTCTGTCATAGTTGAAGTGTACCTATGATGAAAATGACAGGCCTCTCTCATCTTTTTAAGTGGGAGAACTTGCACAATTGGTGGCTGACTAAATACTTTTTTGCCCCACTGTACATACACCCCACCACTGATAGGGACACACAGAACTAAAACAGCCACTAATACACTTATACCATATTTACTGATTCAAACCAAAAACGCGAGATAAAAATACATGTCGACAGGCTGATTTATGAGGTCTTACAGACAGTATTGATCTGTTCAACACTTCTCAACAGATGATGAACACTGTTGGCTTGAGATGCAAAAAACAATACCATTCTCCATGACTCTCAAACTCAAAAGGTTACCGTGAACACCAAACCAAAATATGGAACTTCATACACATCTTAGATACGTAGAATGTATGCACACATGACTGTAAGTCGCTTTGGATAAAAGCGTCAGCTAAATGGCATATATTATTATTTATTATTATTATTATTATTATTATCTACCTCAGAATTAATTTAGTCCTTTTATACACATCAACCCCAGAATTAATTTAGTCCTTTATACATATCTACCCCATAATTCATTTAGTCCTTTATACATATCTACCCCAGAATTAATTTGGTCCTTTATACACATCTACCTCAGAATTAATTTAGTCCTTTATACACAACTACATCAGAATTAATTTAGTCCTTTATACACATCAACCCCAGAATTAATTTAGTCCTTTATACACATCAACACCAGAATTCATTTAGTCCTTTAAACATATCTACCCCAGAATTCATTTAGTCCTTTATACACATCAACCCCAGAATTCATTTAGTCCTTTATACATATCTACCCCAGAATTAATTTAGTCCTTTAAACATATCTACCCCAGAATTCATTTAGTCCTTTTGACGCGGTTAGTTATTGCAAAGTTATAGAGGATCTCAGTGTGAACCCTTTCTAAAAGTTCCCTGGTGACCTCTTAATTTTTATTTCAGGGTGTTTTCAGAGTAGCAGTTCAGACAAATCCATTCAGAAATCAAGAGCCAGTGTGTGTCCAGCTGTCCATCCACAATTTTCATAAAACTATCCTCTGTCAAGAGTCTGTCTTTCCAGCAGAAAATGGTTACCTGTCTTCAATTATTGTTGAATACAGGTAACTAACAAAACAAAGGAAACACCAACATAAAGTTGCTTAATAGGGCTTTGAGCCAGAACAGCTTCAATTTACCTTAGCATAAAGTAGCATAAATTCTACAAGTGCGGCACCATTCTTCCACGAGAAATTCCATCATTTGGTATTTTGTTGATGGTGGTGGAAAACGCACCAGAATATCCAATAAGTATTAAATTGGGTCGAGATCTGGTGACTGAGACAGCCATGGCATATGTGTATGATGTAAGCTCAGCTGTATGTTTTCACTATTTATCCATTATTTTACCAGGTAAGTTGACTGAGAACATGTTCTCATTTGCAGCAACGACCTGGAGACAAGTTACATGGCAGAGGAGGGGGATTATTGAGCCAATTGTAAACTGGGGATTATTAGGTGACCGTGATGGTTTGAGGGCCAGATTGGGAATCTAGCCAGGACACCGGGGTTAACACCCTACTCTTACAATAAGTGCCAATGGATCTTTAATGACCTCAGAGAGTCAGGACACCTGTTTAACATCCCAGCCAAAAGACGGCACCCAACACAGGCTAGTGTCCCCAATCACTGCCCTGGGGCATTGGGATATTTTTTTAGACCAGAGGATAGAGTGCCTCCTACTGGCCCTCCAACACCACTTCCAGCAGCATCCAACACCACTTCCAGCAGCATCCATCCAGGAACTGACCAGGACCAACCCTGCTTAGAATCAGAAGTAAGCCAGCAGTGGGATGCAGGATGGTATGCTGCTGGCAACAATAATGCATTAAATTGAATCTTATTAGACAGATTCATAGGCAATCGTACACTTCAGTGAAAATAATGAAACTGTCTATGGTGCCGAAGAAGTGGAATGCTTGACTTTATCTTAAGTGCATTTCTGTGAATTGCCCTTTAGGCAATAGAAAAGTAATCTATTGAGAAATAAACAACATCTGTATTATACAAAATAATAAGACCGTAATATGACTGTAAACTGACAAATCATATACACTGATGAGACATTAGACACACGCACACACACATATCAAACAAGTCATTTTAACTCCAGAGTAGGCTCAGTTATTGTGGTTGGGGTTTGGCGATACATAATCACAAAGGCTACAGTGGAAATTAATCTAATTATAAATCCCACTGGGTAAAAGAAGTTTGAACGTAATTTCTATGTCATTTCAACCCCGAAAATATATGTGATGATGTTGGAAACATGGAAAACTGATTGGATTTGTAAAAAAGTAATCAACGTAAGGGCATTTTGTATTTTTTTCACCCAACTCTTAACCTAAATCCAATGACATAGTGATATTTATTGTTTATTTCACATTGAATTCACATTAGTTGACAACTCAACCAAATTTAGATCACAACTAGATGTTGAGCTGACGTCTGTGCCCAGTGGGATACTGTGTACTCATAAAAGATATGAATTCAAAAAACAGTTACATAATGTGACCACCAGGTGGGAATATCCACAACCTCCTGTAAAGGTTTGTTTGTGAACCAATTTTTGAACCAATCTAAAATACCATCAGTGTTGCATCCAAAACCTCCAACACGGAAATAAAACTGGAAAAACGTATACACAGAACATCACACACACACACACACACATACACTCTCAGAACATGTAGTTTTCTATATGTCCTTAAAATCTAGATGTTCGAGTGCAGGAGGGCTGAAGTGAAGAAAGTTCTCCACATCCTCCTTCCTTGTCCTCTTCCTCATCTACCCCCCCACCTCATTCATTCACCAGGCCTCTTCATTTGATTACTTGCTCCAGCACGTCAAATTAGTGGTTCCCATTATTTGCTCAAGTTTGCCTCCACCACTTCTTCATTCATGACCTTCCTCCCTCCTTCCCTTGGCTCGTCCCCTTAGCTCGTTGACTCGTTGTTCTTGCTCTCTCCCAGTAGCCAGTAGGTGGTCATTTTCCCCTTCCCCTTCATCTCCACGTCTCCTCTCAGCTCCAGCTGGAAGCAGTTGAACTCCTGCAGGACGTCACGTGTGGCCGCAGACACATGGATCTTCAGCGCTGTGAGGGAGAAGGTGAGGAGGGCAATCATTAATTAGTCAATTAACTACCACAGAGATATGAAGACCAGCAGATCTGTGGAACTGATTTAAAACCCACATGTTGTATGACTACTCTGTGGCTTACCTTCACCATTGGACTCCAGTCGTGAAGAGGTGTTGACTGTGTCTCCAAACAGACAGTACCGTGGCATCTTCAGCCCCACCACTCCTGCACACACAGGGCCTGAATATAGAGTGGAGTGAATTGGTCAATCACACAACTGAAATTGGTATATCATCACTGAGTCTGCTAGTATGTGACCATCGCGTGCCGCTCACCGCTGTGGATGCCAATGCGTAGTTTGAGCTGCTGGTCAGGCCGGTGTTGGATTTTGAAGGTGCGTACGGCGTTGAGCAGAGCCAGGGCCATGCGGGCAATCTCTCGGCCGTGTAGCTTCCCGTTCCTCACCGGCAGGCCGGACACCACCATGTAGGCATCACCAATGGTCTCCACCTGGGGGCGCCACAGAAACAGCAGGGGCAGGGAGGTCAGTGTGTCCTAATGGCGGATCTCATAGAGGCATCACCTCCTCTTTTCCTTTCCTTCATCTGCACATTGATGAGAAATATAATGTTACCTTGTAAACATCAAAGTTGTCAATGATGGCATCAAAACAGGTGTAGAGGTCATTGAGCAGGGTCACAACCTAAAGAGGCAAACATTTTTTAGAGCAGAATAGGAATTGTTTGGTTTGACTATGGCCTCCCTTGTAAAGTCTATCTTTGTAACTTGTCACACCTGTGGGAGTAGTGTCACAATGTGATCGTGCTCTCTCACCTGCATAGGTGTGCTCTCAGCTGATATGGCTGTGAAGCCTACAATGTCACTGAAGTAGATGGTGACTGAATCAAAGGCCTCAGCTTGTACCGTCTCCCCTCTCTTTAGCTGCTCAGCCACTGAACTGCAGGTACAGACAGTAACATTACGCACTGTGTGTGTGTATCGCATTGCCTCACTGTGTGTGTGTTTGTGTGTGTGTGTGTGTGTGTGTGTGTGTGTATAGCAGAGACTCACTGTGGTAGTATCTGGTAGAGCAGGGCCTCAGCCTTGCGTTTCTCTTCATGGTAGGCCTGGGTTCTCTCCTCCACCAGCTCCTCCAGGTTGTTAGCATACTGCTCCATACGGGACAGCAGGTTATCCAGGATGTTAGTGCTGCACTCCCTACACACACGCACACACAGACATATATACAATACCAGTCAAAAGTTTGGACACACCTACTCATTCAAGGGTTTTTCTTTATTTTTACTATTGTCTACATTGTAGAATAATAGCGAAGGCATCAAAACTATGAAATAACACATATGGAATCATCTAGTAACCAAAAAGGTGTTAAACATATCAAAATATATTTGAGATTTGAGATTCTTCAAAGTAGCCACCCTTTGCCTCAATGACAGCTTTGCACACTCTCTGCATTCTCTCAACCAGCTTCATGATGTAGTCACCTGGAATGCATTTCAAGTAACAGGTGTGCCTTGTTAAAAGTTTGGGAATTTGTGGAATTTCTTTCCTTCTTAATGCAATTGAGCCAATCAGTTATGTTGTGACAAGGTAGGGGTGGTATACAGAAGATAGCCCTATTTGGTAAAAGACCAAGTCCATATTATGGCAAGAACAGCTCAAATAAGCAAAGAGAAACAACAGTCCATCATTACTTTAAGACATGAAGGTCAGTCAATCAGGAAAATGTTAAGAACTTTTAAAGTTTCTTGAAGTGCAGTCGCAAAAACCATCAAGCACTATTACTGAAACTGACTCTCATGAGGACCGCCACAGGAAAAGAAGACCCAGAGTTATCCTCTGCTGCAGAGGATAAGTTCATTAGAGTTAACTGCACCTCAGATATTGCTTCCCAAATAAATGCGTCAGAGTTCACGTAACAGACACATCACAACATCAACTATTCAGAGGAGACTGCGTGAATCAGGCCTTCATGGTAGAATTGCTGCAAAGAAACCACTACTAAAGTACACCAATAATAAGAAGAGACTTACTTGGGCCAAGAAACACGAGCAATGGACAGTAGACGGGTGGAAATCTTTCCTTTGGTCTGATGAGTCCAAATTTGAGATTTTTGGTTCCAACCGCAGTTTCTTTGTGAGATGCAGAGTAGGTGAACGGATGATCTCCGCATGTGTGGTTCCCACCGTGAAACATGGAGGAGGAGGTGTAATGGTGTGGGGGTGCTTTGCTGGTGACAGTGTAAGTGATTTATTTAGAATTCAAGGCACACTTAACCAGCATGGTTATCACAGCATTCTGCAGCGATACGCCATC
The DNA here is from genome assembly GCF_023373465.1 of Oncorhynchus keta. NCBI lineage: Eukaryota > Metazoa > Chordata > Actinopteri > Salmoniformes > Salmonidae > Oncorhynchus > Oncorhynchus keta. Next base: position 14,354,660 of record NC_068451.1, read on the forward strand.
CCATCTGGTTTGCGCTTTGTGGGACTATCATTTGTTTTTCAACAGTACAATGACCCAACACCTCCAGGCTGTGTAAGGGCTATTTGACCAAGAAGGAGAGTGATGAGTGCTGCATCAGATGACCTGGCCACCACAATTACCTGACCTCAACCCAATTGAGATGGTTTGGGATGAGTTGGACCGCAGAGTGAAGGAAAAGCAGCCAACAAGTGCTCAGCATATGTGGGAACTCCTTCAAGACTGTTGGAAAAGCATTTTTCATTAAGCTAGTTGAGAGAATGCCAAAGTGTGCAAAGCTGTCATCAAGGGAAAGGGTGCATACTTTGAAGAATATAAAATATATTCTGATTTGTTTAACACTATATTTTTACTACATGATTCCATATGTTATTTCACAGTTTTGATGTCTTCGCTATTTTTCTACAATATAGAAAATAGTAAAAATAAAGAAAAACCCTTGAATGAGTAGGTGTCCAAACTTTTGACTGGTACTGTAGTCATACTCTTTTTTTTGGAGTGGAGACGCACAGACATTAATGGAATCATGCAACACACTCTCCCCACTTCCACCCCCCTACACCCACCTGTTCTGTTTGCGTAGCAGCAGTTTGATGTGGTTGAACTCGGGCCTCTCGGTGGGCTCCTCTGCCCAGCAGCGCTGCATGAGTTGGCCCAGTTCCTGGCTGTGGATCTGAGGGTTGACAGCAGGCCGCAGGCACGGCCACTCACCCAGAGCCACCCGGTCCATGATTTCTAGAGGAAGGGGGAGTGTACAAAACATTACGCTCTTTCCATGACATAGACTGACCAGGTGAATCCCTTATTGATGTCACTAGTTGAATCCACTTCAATCAGTGTAGATGAAGAGGAGGAGACAGGTAAAAAAATATTTATATTTTTAAGACTTGAAACAATTGAGACATGGATTGTGTATGTGTGCTATTAAGAGGGGGAATGGGCAAGACAAAATATTTAAGTGCCTTTGAAAGGGGTATGGTAGTAGTTGCTAGGAGCACCGGTTTGTCAAGAACTGCAACACTGCTGGGTTTTTCATGTTCAACAGTTTTCCATGTGTATCAAGAATGGTCCACCACCCAAAAGACATCCAGCCAACTTGACACTAGAGGTCAACCACTTATGATTTTTCAATGCCGATACCGATTATTGGAAGACCAAAAAAGCCGATACCGATTAATCTGACGATTTTTATATCTATATTTGTAATAATGACAATTTCAACAATACTGAATGAACACTTATTTTAACTTAATATAATACATAAATAAAAATCTATTTAGTCTCAAATAAATAATGAAACATGTTCAATTTGGTTTAAATAACGCAAAAACACAGTGTTGGAGAAGAAAGTAAAAGTAAAATATGTGCCATGTAAAAAAGCTAACTTTTAAGTTCCTTGCTCAGAACATGAGAACATATGAAAGCTGGTGGTTCCTTTTAACATGTCTTCAATATTCCCAGTTAAGTTTAAGGTTGTAGTTATTATAGGAATTATAGGACTATTTCTCTCTATACCATTTGTATTTCATATACATTTAACCATTGGATGTTCTTATAGGCACTATAGTTTTGCCAGTCTAATCTCGGGAGTTGATAGGCTTGACGTCGTAAACAGAGCGGTGCTTCAAGCATTGCGAAGAGCTGCTGGCAAACGCAGGAAAGTGCTGTTTGAATGAATGCTTAAGAGCCTGCTGCTGCCTACCACCGCTCAGTCAGACTGCTCTATCAAATATCAAATCATTGACTTAATTATAATATAATAAACACACAGGAATACGAGCCTTAGGTCATTAATATGGTCAAATCTGGAAACTATAATTTCGAAAACAAAACGTTTATTAATTCAGTGAAATAGGGAACCGTTCCGCATTTTATTGAACGGGTGGCATCCATAAGTCTAAATATTGCTGCTACATTGCACAACCTTCAATGTTGTCATAATTATTTAAAATTCTGGCAAATTAATTACGGTCTTTGTTAGGAAGAAATGGTCTTCACACAGTTCGCAACGAGCCAGGCAGCCCAAACTGCTACATATACCCTGACTCTGTTGCACAGAGTGCAAGAGAAGTGACACAATTTCCCTAGCTAATATTGCCTGCTAACATTAATTTCTTTGAACTAAATATGCAGGTTAAAAAAAATATATAGATGTGTAATGATTTTAAGAAAGGCATTGATGTTTATAGGTATGTCTCCATTGGTGCAACAACAGTGCTTTTTTTGCCAATGCGCTTGTTAAATCATCACCCGTTTGGCGAAGTAGTCTGTGATTCGATGATAAATGTACAGGCACTACATTGATTATTTGCCACGCAGGACAAGCTAGTTAAACTAGTAATATCATCAACCATGTGTAGTTAACTAGTGATTATGTTCAAATTGATTGTTTTTTATAAGATACGTTTCATGCTAGCTAGCAACTTACCTTGGCTCCTTGCTGCACTCGCGTAACAGGTGGTCAGCCTGCCACGCAGTCTCCTCGTGGAGTGCAATGTAATCGGCGTCCAAAAATGCTGATTACCGATTGTTATGAAAACTTGAAATAATAATAATTAATCGGTCAACCTCAACTTGATACAACTGTGGGAAGCATTGGAGTCAACATGGGCCAGCATCCCTGTGGAATGTTTTCGACACCTTTTAGAGTCCATGCCCCAACATATTGAGGCAGTTCTGAGGGGAAAAGTGTGTGTGGGGGGTGCAACTCAATATTAGGAAGGTATTCTTAATGTTTTCTACACTCAGTGTATAACGCATTCCTATAGATGGTGAAATGTAATATTTCTATCTAGTGTCATTCCTTCTGCTTTCATCTTTTCAGACATTCTATTCCAGTTTCCTTTCCATTGTGTTCATATGCTTTCACAATCTTTCCATTATCTTTCCCTCCCAATTTATTATATCCTCTCGTTCATCATTTCTCACCCTATTCCCCTATTTCTGCCCTCATTCAGAAAAAAAATGAAACACACACACACACACACACACACACACACACACACACACACACACACACACACACACACACACACACACACACACACACACACACACACACACACACACACACACACACACACACACACACACACACACACAACAGCAGTCCATGCAGCCTAACTGAGTTAAGACCATAAAGTGGTTTCAGTGGCATAAATGGCATGCTCTGGTTCTAAGTCAGTTCATTGTCTTTCTGTCACACAACAGCTGCTGTCTACCAGTACAAAGTGTTACACTCTGATGAGCAAATACAAACACTTGCTTCTCTCTCAGTACACCACTCTTGCAATCGACCACAATCACATTCAATTTTCTATAACTTTGCGCAATTATGGTTTTGAAAAAAAAAAAATTCACTGAGCAGTGGTGGTTGGCAGACATGGGTGACAGAAAGGTTTTCTCCTCAACACGTTGTGACGGAGACTTGAATTGGAACACAACAACAGCTGTTATTGCTGATCTGTATAGCAACAAAATCCAATCTCTTTCTTTTTCAGTTTTCTAAAAAGGAAGATAGGACAGATTGTTGTTCCCAAACTAACTACAATTTAATCTGAAATCTTGACTGATAATAAAAAAAAACGTTCGAAAGAGTCACACTCCCCTGCTCAAATGAAAAATAAATATATTGGTTGCAGCTATGTACTTACAATCTGATATTTTATTAAAATTGTGTTGCTTTACTCTAAGCCAGACACAGAAAACAGTACAGTGGAAGGTAAACAAATATAATATGTTTCTGTGTTATTTAAAGCATGTGACTGTGTGTTTGTCCCTACAAGTGTTTGCGTGGGCTTAACTATCCTTAGTACAAAGAAGAGAGGCATATTTGCTCTCGTCCTACATATCATTAGAGTAGGCTCTTCAGGGTAAGTGGGGTGCAAGAGGGGCTAAGTGAGAAAATAGAAAAGGAGGCAAAAAATCTGTCACTTTTGACAAATTCATGAACTTTCCCTAGTTTAGGTTGCCAAATGGTTGCAATTGCAAAACTGTTCCATGTCTCCATTTTAACGTCGTGGCATATTGGTCAGTAGCTCTGAAATTAACATTGGGTTGTGTCAATATTTGGGGGTCTACACTTCATTTGTTGAATTTGAGTAGAGTCAAGGAGGAACCTTGAAATTTAAAGAATACAGTTCACGTGGAGTAAAATGTATCGACATACTGTAGCTTTGTTGAGTCACTGGAGCTGTTATGTGTTTTTTGATAGGTTTGTGTTTTCAACAGAGCTTTTCCTGAGTAAACAGACTTGCGGGTGCAATGTACAGAATAACAGCTTTTGTTTTGAGTTGCTCTAACTGCCTTATCGCTACTCGGCGATAATGCAGTCAGCAAAGACCACAGAGCCTTGACGAGAAGGAGGCTTGTTAGGTTTGTTTGTTATGCTTTTGATGGAAGAAACATACAGACACTGTTTATCTTGGACACAATCTGGGGTATAATTTACTCAGCAGCAATGGTATTCTCTCTTTCTATTATAATACATCTGTGTTTATGTGCAAATAAGCGTGCTTATGACCAAAAGTGTATGGGAGCACAAATGTGACTAGTTTCAGGAAACTAGGAGTATGTCGCATGTCACTACTTCACAGTAGAGGCATTTGAACATGATCATTTGAATTTTTTATCAAAATGTGTTTTTGGGCAGAAATGCCTTCTGGAACAATGAACTTTCATGTGCCTTAATAACAAACTTGTTTGCCATCTGTAAATATGAATAAATTACGAGCCTAGTTGGTTTAGACATGGGAAAAGACAGGAACCTTCCCGCTAGCCATGATTGGCTGAGATAATGGATGGGCAGGACATGCCAAGAGTGTGGCGCCCTGATCTGTTACACCTGTCCTTGTGATTGTCTCCACCCCCTCTAGGTGTAGATTATTTTCCCCAGTGTATTTATCCCTGTGTTTCCTGTCTCTCTGTGCCAGTTCATCTTGTCTGTTTCAAGTCAACCAGCGTGTTTTTCCCATGCTCCTGCTTTTGCTATTCTCTCTTTTGCTAGTCCACCTGGTTTTGGCCCTTGCCTGTTTTCTGGACTCTATACCCGCCTGCCTGACCAGTCTGCCTGCCCTGATCTCGAGCCTGCCTGCCACCCTGTACCTTCTGGACTCTGATCTGGTTTTGACCCTTTGCCTGTCCATAACTATTCTCTTGCCTACCCTTTTTGGAACTAATAAATATCAAACACTCAAACCATCTGCCTCCCGTGTCTGCATCTGGGTCTGGCCCTGAGCTCTTATAGAGAGATGAGTTCGGATTGGTCTGCCATGTAGCATGCTTCTATCTATAACATGAGCTGCTCAGTATGTGTAGGTAATCATTTCTACCACAGCTTTTTTGAAAGACATCATAAAGAACTGCAGAAGTATTGCTACTGCTCTCCACTGTCTGGAGGACGATCGTGCCATGCTGACTCTCTCTGACTCAGACTCTATGAATCAGACAATGAGGAAATCCCTGATTTAGATAAAAACATTTTAATTGAACCAGACATTGTAGAGTCTTCAGAAACAGCGATCAACAATGTTGTTGTCACGGAAGACGTTGAATGCCCGGTGGTGGCAGAGTATGATTGCTATGGAGAAGGAGAAAATTCTAGCGTTTGATTGCAAATATGCAGCGGGAGTTGAAAAGAGAACACAGAAAGCTGTTGTATAAAACACATGTCTCCGGATTACATTTTCAAACTAAGGGCAACCATGGCAATGGTGACAGAGAGGGAGAAGCGTTCATCCATGTATACGGGTAAGAAAGTCTTGTTAGATACATTTTCAGATATTATACATTTCAAATTTAGTCAGAATGTCATTTTCATTTTAAGTTAAAGCGTAGTGTTAGCTAGCTAGCTAACATTAGCTGGCTGGCTCACTAGCTAACATTACGTGTATGATCTGTATAATACTATTATTTGTATCTCCGAAATCTATTTGCATTGCTAGTTATAACCTAATGTTAGCTAGCTAGTTAACATTGACCCTAGTTGGTTAGCTTTAGCTACCTGGAGATTCATGCATGGTGGCTAGCTATGACAATCAGTTTGTATTGCTAGTAGTATGGGTAGGGATTATTGCTGCGTTCAAAAACTTGGGACTCGGAAATCTCAGACTTCCGACTTCAGTGTGTTCAAGACAACTGGGGACTCGGAAAAAAACAAGCTCCGACTAGGAAAAATCGTTTTGAACTGTCATCCAACTCAGCATTCCAACTCAAGAACTGGGGCCTCTTTCTAGAGCCCTGACTTTTCGACCTGAAGCTCACTAACGTCATGATTTCACCTCGTATTTTTCCAAGTTCTCAGTTGTCTGGGAACTTACTCACTCTGTTTAGCAAATGGACTCACATGTGAATCCTTAAAGAGATGGGTGGGGCTAAGGCTTAAGAGGTTGTGAACGATCTTGAATGGGTTTAGACAAAGAAGAGCTCTCTAGTAGGTGTACCAAAACATTCATGAGCCATTTTCTCAAAAGTGCGGTTACAAGTTTATCAACTTTCAAAGCAGAATTACTTTCCCATTGTTCCTCAACTGTAGTGTATTATCTATAACTTTCGCGCTCTGAATCTCTACTTTTATCTAATGTGAAAAACACAATTTCAAATGTTGCTACATAGGATCAAATCGGTCCCGAATGTCTGTCATGTAGAAAGACAGAGTGCGTGTGTGTATATGTGTGTGTTACCTTTGGGGCTGAGCGGCTCTCCCTCCAGATAGAAGGCTCCGTGGCGTAGCGCCACCTCTTGGAGAATGATGCCAAAGCTGTAGACGTCTCCCTTCTGTGTGCCACATGGAGGGGGTCTCTCCAACCTCAGCAGCTCTGGGGCCATCCACAGCTTCCCTACACACATAGATGGATAAATTGACGAAAAGCTTAATCAATTTGCCTACAGACACTGATCTAAGGTCAGTTTTGTATTTCACCCTCTTAAGGATTTGATCAGGTTAAACTGATCCTAGATCTGTGTCTAAAGGGCAATTTCCTGCAGAGCCAGGTGACTAACGGGCATAGTAAGCATGGGCGTCGTCTGTGTTGCTCTCGGTGCGGAAGCTGGACAGGCCGTAGTCGGTGATCTTCAGCACAAAGCGGTTATCCACCACGCAGTTGGACGACTTCAGGTTGCCGTGGGAGACAATGACACTGTTGTGGAGGAAAGCCATGCCCTGGTAAGGAGGAGGGGAGGGAGGTAGGGATAGAGGGTAAAATGTAGAAAGAGAAGAGAGAGGGATAGTCAAAAGGAGAGATTAGATATAAATTAGTTATTTAAATTCAGCTTTAGTCTAAAAATGTTTGGCAAAGCATATGGACGTTCACAAATGTGATGCAAATGTCTTTTCTGAAGTCAACTGAAGTTGACACATGGAAAGATAAGCAGGAGAGTGTGTAGAGCAGTGGTTACCTTGACAATATCATTGATTAAAGAGTATCTGAACATCCAGTCCAGTGTGATGCTCTCGTTTTCCATGATGTCCTGAAGGATGAAACACACACCCATGCGTACACACATACCCATGCGCACACACACACCCATGCGTACACCCCCCCACACACACACACACACACACACACACACACACACACACACACACACACACACACACACACACACACACACACACACACACACACACACACCATTTAGACAAGGAAAATGCTTCCTAAAGATTTGTAATGGGTCAGTGGACTATCTTATAGTGGAGATGTGGTGAGGGATGGCTACCTGTAGGCTACCCCGAGGACAGTACTCTGTGATGATGCAGATGTTGGGTGGGTCGATGCAGGCTCCGATGAAGCGGGTCAGGTGCTCATTCTGAATATCACGCATCTGGGGAGGGAAGGAAAGGAGGACACCATGTGACTTACACATTTAGGGACAGCGCTATTCTCTGATGCACATATACATTCTGGAGTATACACACGTCACACTACAACCTCAGGACTTACATGTTTCAGTTCAAACAGCACGTTTCTGGTGAGCTCAATGCGTTTTCTGTTGATGTATTTGATGGCCACAATATTTGCCTGAAAGACAGAAAAAACATTATGCATTCAATCCAGTTGACATTAAAAGGTTACTTTCTTTCATGCACGCACACACACACACACACACACACACACACACACACACACACACACACACACATACACACATACACACACACACCCTACTTACCTTGTAGTAGCCTGTCTTGGCAAACACCTGAAAGTTTCCATCTCCTGTTAATAGGGAGCCGTAGTTGGAGCCCCTCTGTAAATAAAGCGAAAGGTGGGATGGGATCAGTTTTGTGTAAGACTGTGTGTATTGTGAAATGTGTGTGTTGTTACAAGCGTGCATGTGAGTGTGGACTCACCAGGGACAGAGTGAGCTTGCTGCCTGCGCTTCGCAGGACTTTCTCCATGTTGCTCATCTGAATATCCTCCCAGGAGACTCTCCACAGCTGAGCCACCAGCTCATTTTCAAGCTTCAGCTTCCTGTGTGTGCAAAAGAGAGAGAGAGTGATGATAGATTGCTCTTTTAGATATGTGAACAATACTATAAACGTAATGACATAAAACTCTTCCTGTAGATTCTAGGCCTTGTGCATACTTACTGATTGAACTGGCCTGTCTACACTCACCTGTATATGAAGACAGTAATGGTGAGGATGATGATAATGATGAAGAACACCACAATTGTTACCATCTGGTGGATTGTGATGGTTCCTGGAAAAAGAGACAGGGGAAACATTTTTATGGTCTGCTGGTGTCCTTCAATACAGCCACTGCATGACAGTGTAAAGTCAGTCATCGTAAACTGTTTTGACTGGTTATGACTACTATAACTTCTGCTACGTCATGCAAACTAAGACATTTTATGGGGGGCAGTGTATATAAAAGTGAGTGAGACAGACGTAGTCCACTGACGTGCAAGGCATGCTGGGTTGTCGTTCTTGAAGCCACAGACGGGCACATCTAAAGGAGCAGCGCCCCCTGGCCACTGGATGTCCTTCCCAGGCAAGGCCCTCAGCTTCTTCTGAGAGCCGTTGTACACCAACACAATCTGGCAAGGAACACAGTATAACTTACAATTACATGTCTAATGTAATTGACAAATAACATACCACACATCGATTGATTGAATGTATTAGATCATTTAAAGCAGTAGGCTGTTCCAGCCGGAGACAACATTCCTTAATAAACATTTTAGAGGATAAAAACAGAATAAAACCAGAAGGCTTATTTTTCCATTGTGGTCCTCTTAGACAGTGAGATGGCAGGCTGGCAAGATTGACACATTATTCTCAATGCCATGCATTAGCATAGGGTGATAATGGGAGACGACATTCAATGAGCCACTAATCAGACCAGGCTTGACACTCACCCCCTCACATTGGGTGAAAAGCATCCACTCTCTCTCCCTAATCACACACACAGACACACAGACACACAGACACACAGACACACACACGCACACGCACAGGCACAGTTGAAGTCGGAAGTTTACATACACCTTAGCCAAATACATTTAAACTCAGTTTTCACAATTCCTGACATTTAATCCTAGTAAAAATTCCCTGTCTAATGTCAGTTAGGATCTTCAATTTATTTTAAGAATGTGAAATGTCAGAATAATAGTTGAGAGAATGATTTATTTCAGCTTTAATTTCTTTCATCACAATCCCAGTGGGTCAGAAGTTTACATACACTCAATTAGTATTTGGTAGTTGTCACACCTTGGTCTTAGTATTTTGTGTTTTCTTTAATTATTTGTTCAGGCCAGGGTGTGACATGGGTTTATTGTGTTGTCGTATTGTTTTTTTTGTAGGCATTGGGATTGTGGCTGATTAGGGGTGTGTCTAGCATAGGCTTGGCTGCCTGAGGCGGTTCTCAATCAGAGTCAGGTGATTCTCGTTGTCTCTGATTGGGAACCATATTTAGGAAGCCTGGGTTTCACTGTGTATTTTGTGGGTGATTGTTCCTGTCTCTGTGTTATTTGTTCACCAGACAGGCTGTATAGGTTTTCACATTCCGTTTGTTGTTTGTATACTTTTATTTCATGTATCGTCTATTCTTTATTATTAAAGAACATGAGTAACCACCACGCTGCATTTTGGTCCGCTTCTCCTTCAACAAACGAACGCTGTTTAGTAGTAGTATTGCCTTTAAATTGTTTAACTTGGGTCAAACATTTCAGGTAGCCTTCCACAAGCTTCCCACAATAAGTTGGGTGAATTTTGACCCATTCCTCCTGACAGAGCTGGTGTAACTGAGTCAGGTTTGTAGGCCTCCTTGCTCACACACACTTTTTCAGTTCTACCCACACATTTTCAATAGGAGGTCAGGGCGTTGTGATGGCCACTCCAATACCATGACTTTGTTGCCCTTAAGCCATTTTGCCACTACTTTGGAAGTATGCTTGGGGTCATTGTTCATTTGGAAGAACCATTTGCGACCAAGCTTTAACTTCCTGACTTATGTAATGAGATGTTGCTTCAATATATCCACATAATTTTCCTACCTCATGAAGCCATCTATTTTGTGAAGTGCACCAGACCCTCCTGCAGCAAAGCACCCCCACAACATAATGCTGCCACCCCCGTGCTTCACGGTTGGGATGGTATTCTTCGGCATGCAAGCCTCCCCCATTTTCCTCCAAACTTAACGATGGTCATTATGGCCAAACAGTTCTATTTTTGTTTCATCAGACCAGAGGACATTTCTCCAAATAGTACAACCTTGTCCCCATGTGCAGTTGCAAACCGTAGTCTGGCTTTATGGTGGTTTTGGAGCAGTGGCTTCTTTCTTGCTGAGTGACCTTTCAGGTTATGTCGATATAGGATTTGTTTTACTGTGGATATAGATACTTTTGTACCTGTTCCTCCAGCCTCTTCACAAGGTCCTTTGCTGTTGTTCTGGGATTGATTTGCACTTTTCGCACCAAAGTACGTTCATCTCTAGGAGACAGAACGCATCTCCTTCCTGAGCGGGATGACGGCTGCGTAGTCCCATGTTGTTTATACTTGCGTAATATTGTTTGTACAGATGAACGTGGTACCTTCAGGCATTTGGAAATTGCTCCCAAGGATGAATTAGACTTGTGGATGTCTACAAAATATTTTTCTGAGGTCTTGGTTGATTTCTTTTGATTTTCCCATGATGTCAAGCAAAGAGGCACTGAGTTTGAAGGTAGGCCTTGAAATACATCCACAGGTACACCTCCAATTGACTATAAGAAGCTTCTAAAGCCATGACATCATTTTCTGGAATTTTCCAAGCTGTTTAAAGGCACAGTTAACTTTGTGCAAGTATACTTCTGACCCACTGGAATTGTGATACAGTGAATTATAAGTGAAATAATCTGTCTGTAATCAATTGTTGGAAAAATTACTTGTGTCATGCACAAAGTTGATGTCCTAACCGACTTGCCAAAACTAGTTTGTTAACAAGAAATTTGTGGAGTGGTTGGAAAACGAGTTTTAATTGCTCCAACTGAAGTGTATGTAAACTTCCGACTTCAACTGTACATGTACATACAATACTCTAGATCTCGCTGGATCAGCTGGTCATTAACGTCAGTGGCTTGCCACCAATGAATATTTATAATTTTGTCATTACATTAGACAAACACATTGGCACTGGGTGGATGAAATTACATATTAAATGATCATATGTAAACTGAAATAGGGTTTGTTAATACTGTATGCTATAGCTATATATAGCTGTTTCCCCATTTACCCTCACCCTGAGCAGATGGTATATTGTAGTGGTAATGGAAATATAGAGGTCTTTCTATGAACTGTAGAGCTCTTTTCTTCAACATGTTAATGCCTCTGGAGAACATCTAGTTTTAATCTCCCATCTCCAAAACACACAGAGACTGTGTACACAGGCAGGCAGCTTTATGAGCACTGGCAGAATGAAAGAGATGAGGAGTCTTAGTGTACGAGAGAGAGAGAGAGATGTGTGTGTGTTCAGTACCTGGAAAACACTGGTGTTGGTGTCATTCATGTCCCAGAGAGCGAAGTCTGTCTCTCTGTCCCCATTCTCATCTATCTGCACCAGGCCTGTTACACCTGTTGAGGACCAGAAGGAGAGAGGAGCCAAAGGGAGGTAGAGGAGTCAGACAATATTTAAAGGAACCAAATTAATGTTAGCTTACACTAATATCCAGTTCAGGGATGAAAATAATCATCAAAGCACTCAGTGGGTAACTACTACTGTCGTTACGAAACGAGAGCAGATTTACATTTGAGGTTGTCCCTATTAGCCGACACCGGAAAAAATCTCAACCATTGTGCAAGTTAGAACACACCATAACAAAAATCTCAAACATAAAAAAATAAACAGCCATAACGATCAAAACAAACATTGGTCATGACAACAATTTCACTTCAAATGATGGTGTTGGAGATACACAGATGCAAACACAACATAAGTTGGTACACCCTAGGTCCACCCAAAAGTATTCATCCATAATCACAGTAATATAGCTGGGCTATCTTGCTAATAAATCTAGTAGACGGCCATCTTGTATAACATTACTTTCATTTCCGGCGAAGACAACAGCCCAGGGTTGGTTTGGAGGTGCAGATAATAGGCTGAGAGCCATTCCATATTGAGTGTAAATGGAAAGAGGTGTCTATAGGGAGAAATTACATGACAGGCGATGCCATTACCGGCATGGAAATGTCCAATCCAAATGGGGTTATCCTAGTAATAAAGAAAAATACAGGCGTCATCCCTCTAATCAGAGGAGAGAGGGCCTGAGAGATGTGCTATGATATGGGACGGATTATCGGCTAGAGGGACATGCAGAAGATAGGGTAGCATGCACGCGTGCACAAACGCACATACTCAAGAACACACACTTTCCCACAGACATTATTGCCCTACTCACACACACACAGGTGGGCAGTGGTTAGAGAATGATTAACCTTGTGGTTGGTCTGGGAAAATGACATTTGGCCAGCGTCTGCATGGGGGGCTGCATGGTGTTTGGTTGTCTGGGACAGGTTAAGGTGTGGGGAAGTAAGGGGAGTGGAGTCATGATTTAGTACCTCTTTAATAGAACATTATACACTTAACATTGACCAATGAGTCATGTCGGTGATGTCAGCACGACTTCCAGGAATTAGGAGTAGCACTTCTTTGGGGTATTGTCCCTGGCTGGTCTGTCTGTGTTAAGGCAAACTAGGTATGGGAAGTATATAAAATAATGGAGACACATTTACAGTAAAAATGTAGCCTTTAAATCAAATCAAATCAAATTGTATTTGTCACATGTGCCGAATACAACAGGTGTAGTAGACCTTACAGTGAAATGCTTACTTACAAGCCCTTAACCAACGATGCAGTTTTAAGTAAATACCTAAAAAATAAAAATGAAGACAAAAGAGATAAGAAAAACAAATAATTCAAGAGCAGCAGTGAATAACAATAGCGGGGCCTTTTACAGGGGGTACCGGTACAGAGTCAATGTGTCAATGTGCCGTGGCACCGGTGTCGAGGTAATTGAGATAATTATGTACATGCAGGTAGTGTTGTTAAAGTGGCTATACATAGATAATAACAGAGAGTAGTAGCAGAGTGGGGGGGTGCAAATAGTCTGGGTAGCAATTTGATTAGCTGTTCAGGAGTCTTATGGTTGTTTAGAAGCCTCTTGAACCTAGACTTGGCACTCCGGTAGGGCTTGCCATGCGGTAGCAGAGAGAACAGTCTATGACTAGGGTGGCTGGAGTCTTTGACAATTTTTAGGGCCTTCCTCTGACACCGCCTGGCATAGAGGTCCTGGATGGCAGGAAGCTTGGCCCCGGTGATGAACTAGGCCGTACGCACTACCCTCTGTAGTGCCTTGCAGTCTGAGGCAGAGTAGTTGCCATACCAGGCAGTGATGCAACCCGTCAGGATGCTCTCGATGGTGCACCTGTAAAATCTTTTGAGGATCTGAAGACCTATGCCAAATATTTTCGGTCTCCTGAGGGGGAATAGGTTTGGTTGCGCCCTCTTCACGACTGTCTTGGTGCACTTGGACCATGTTAGTTTGTTGTTGATGTGGACGCCAAGGAACTTGAAGCTCTCAAACTGCTCCACTACAGTGTGCTCGGCCCTCTTTTTCCTGTGGTCCACAATCATCTCCTTTGTCTTGATCATGTTGAGGGAGAGGTTGTTGTCCTTGCACCACATGTTCAGGTCTCTGACCTCCTCCCTAAAGGCTGTCTCATCATTGTCAGTGATCAGGCCTACCACTGTTGTCATCAGCAAACGTAATGATGGTGTTGGAGTTGTGCCTGACCATGTAGCCGTGAGTGAACAGGGAGTACAGGAGGGGGCTGAGCATGCACCCCTGAGGGGCCCCCGTAACCATATGGTTACCTACCCCTACCACATGGGGCGGCCCGTCAGTAAGTCTAGGATCCAGTTGCAGAGGGAGCTGTTTAGTCCCAGGTTCCTTTAACATCTCTCTGTCCGTCCATGTATCCATCCATCCCTCCACCCATCCATTTTTCTTAGCCTCACATATCTCTTACTGCTGTCTTACTCTTTATTAATAACTCTTTAATAATTCTTATACCTTGAATGGAAATGGTGGGGGTACGGCTGAATTTAGTGGTCTGCAGTGATAGAGGCTCAGTCCACCAGAGCTGTATTAGTCTGGTAGTGCAGACAGACTTTAATTGTGCTACAAAGAACAGAGCCGGAGGGGGTGGCATTTGCACAATGTGCTAGCAATCAGGGCAGGCATTCAGAGCGTGTGGAGAAAGGTGGCACATTGTGAGCTACGGTACAGCGCAGTAGCTTGACAGTTAGTGTGTTAGTTTTGTAAATTATAACTACCTGTATGCTTTCTTAAAAAGTTCAAATGGACTGTAGTGATGTAAAGTCATGAGTGATGCATATTCGAAGTACAGTATATCAGATGAAGGCTGTGTTGCCAAAACATGCGGTTTTCAATAATGAAGAAGCAAGTTCTATACATCTTCCACTGTCCTCCTAGAGTGTCTGAATCTCTCTCACCCATCCAGGCCCATTAGTTAATGGAACAGAAGCCAGAGAGAAAATCAGCTGTAACCTGATCCTTCCATCTTGACATCCTCCCTCTCTCTATGTATAAGGTCTATCTATACTGGCTGCCTACCTTTATGTACTGTATATATCTTGGTACATTATGTAAATTCATATATCATCAACAGTAAAACATCCTGTTTGTCTCATCTTATTCCCCTCACTGTTCAAATCCTTGTACTTACCTAAACTAAAATGGGAATCAGTTTCCCCTCTGCGCCTTTCCAATATGTTTGATTTGCACAGCAGTGTGTCTCTGATGGAGGAAGTTAACATCTGATTGAAAAAACATTGCATGACCCATTCCGTACTGACGGTTAACCTGGAGGAGATGTCACCAGGCACATGCTCCTGGGCTGCCTATTCCTAAATCAGGTGTCAACTCCCTCCATCCAAGACTGCACAACGCAGATTGTTTTAGTCTGGTCCTCTTTTTGTTGGGGTATAACAAGAAGATCTCGCAGTCAAACAAATGATTCCAGAAGCATTTTGACAAGGTAGAAAAAAAGGTCAAGTGTCTGAAAGAAAATTTCCATGAAAAAGCCAGAGGTGAGTCCACATTAGTGGCATGTTGTGGTTTTCAGGCTTCTGGTTGATAAATGCACAAGGCAACTGTCAAAGCATTTGAAAAGGGCACACAGAGGGAGGACTAGCAATACAATGCAGGTTGTCGCAGTGCGTCCCTAAACATTAATGAAACCTACAATCAAACACTTCTCTAATTCAGGGCATAACTGGAGAGTACTTTGACTTTAAATCTGGAGAAAGCAAAGAGCACTCTTATGAATAACAACAGCCGTTAACAAAGTGCACAGTGGAAGTGTCACTGCACCATTTGATTTTCCACCAAGTCACAGTGTAGTTTATGGATATATATGGTGCCAACCAGGTGATTACAATCCCTAGCTGCTGTGAAGCAATGAGAGCAGCTGCTGATAGAGCTCCATTAGAGCCACAAACAGCCTTTGTTCTTATCTACAGAGTGAACACATGGGAATAGGTGATATATTGTGTATTTATTATCACTGCTGCTAAACGTGGGAGGACTCCTGTCACATACAGTATATGCAAATATTGACCTTATTGTACACTCACTGTAGTGTGTTATTATATTGCAGCTCGACATCAGCTAGACCAGGAGGTTAACTTGCAGGCTGTTTTTTGTTCACTCTACTTAGTTGTCTGATGTCTGAAAACACAGGCTTGGAATTTTGGCCTTGCATTGGAGAAGAATGTGATTACTTTTGTCGAAAAATTAATCGGTTAATTATAATTATTTTTTGGAATGCTTTTAATGCCTCCCCACAAGCACCTCTCCTTGAAATAATTGCATTTACTGTGAGAAATAACTATGGCATTATTCTACCCAGGCAGACGTGAAAAGGTTTGCCAGTCTGCAAACCTCCTGCAGCTTATGTCCCTGGATCAAAGTGTGTTCTACATACATACAGTTGAAGTCGGAAGTTTGCTTTGAAAATTCCAGAAAAGGATGTCATGGCTTTAAAAGCTTCTGATAGGCTGACTGACATCATTTCAGTCAATTGGAGGTGTACCTGTGGATGTATTTCAAGGCCTACCTTCAAACGCAGTGCCTCTTCGCTTGACATCATGGGAAAATCAAAAGAAATCAAAAGAAAAATTGTAGACCTCCACATGTCTGGTTCATCCTTGGGGGCAATTTCCAAATGCCTGAAGGTACCACGTTCATCTGTAGAAACAATAGGTCGCAAGTATAAACACCATGGGACCAAGCAGCCGTCATACCGCTCAGGAAGGAGACGCGTTCTGTCTCCTAGAGATGAACGTACTTTGGTGCGAAAAGTGCTAATCAATCCCAGAACAACAGCAAAGGACCTTGTGAAGAGGCTGAAGGAAACAGGTACAAAAGTATCTATATCCACAGTAAAACAAGTCCTATATCGACATAACCTGAAAGGCCACTCAGCAAGGAAGAAGCCACTGCTCCAAAACCGCAATACAAAAGCCAGACTATGGTTTGCAACTGCATATGGAGACAAAGATTGTACTTTGGTCCTCTGGTCTGGTCTGATTAAACAAAAATAGAACTGTTTGGCCATAATGACCATCTTTATGTTTGGAGGAAAAAGGGGGAGGCTTGCCAGCTGAAGAACACCATCCCAACGGTGAAGCACGGGGGTGGCAGCATCATGTTGTGGGGGTGCTTTGCTGCAGGAGGGTCTGGTGCACTTCACAAAATAGATGGCATCATGAGGTAGGAAAATTACGTGGATATATTGAAGCAACATCTCAAGACATCAGTCAGAAAGTTAAAGCTTGGTAGCAAATGGGTCTTCCAAATGGACAATGACCGCAAGCATACTTCCAAAGTTGTGGCAAAATGGCTTAAGGACAATTGGAGTGGCCATCACAAAGCCCTGACCTCAATCCTATAGAAAATTTGTGGGCAGAACTGAAAAACCGTGTGCCGAGCAAGGAGGAGCAAACCTGACTCAGTTACACCACCTCTCTCAGGAGGAATGGGCCAAAATTCACCCAACTTATTGTGGGAAACCCGAAACGTTTGACACAAGTTAAACAATTTAAAGGCAATGCTACCAAATACTAATTGAGTGTAGGTAAACTTCTGACCCACTGGGAATGTGATGAAAGAAATAAAAGCTGAAATAAATCATTCTCTCTTCTATTATTCAGACATTTCACATTCTTAAAATGAAGTGGTGATTCTAACTGACCTAAAACAGGACATTTTTACTAGGATTAAATGTCAGGATTGTGAAAAACTGAGTTTAAATGTATTTGGCTAAGGTGTATGTAAACTTCCGACTTCAACTGTAACAGCCCCGCCTAACTAACTAAGGATGGCACACACCTGTTGCCATGTCCAAAAATGTACAGCAATCTATGCGTTTACTTTCATTACCTTGAACCTTATCACATCAGTCAACAACAGTCAATAAATAAACAACAGTTGTTTCATGAAATATATAGGTAACTAAGGATGGGAAAATGTACTACCCTAGGACTTACTTATGAATAATGTATAGTATTCATTATTCATCTGGACTCATCATGGGATTTTTTCTTAGCCTCCGTTGGAGAGATAGGGAGTATGGGAGGGAGAGAAAGAGAAAAAGAAATAGAGAGCAAGACCTCTAGTTATGAATGACATGAAATGGTCTCTATCGCTAAATGCTATTAATAATAATAATATAATAATATATGCCATTTAGCAGACGCTTTTATCCGCTTTTATGTGTGCATACATTCTACGTATGGGTGGTCCCGGGAATCGAACCCACTACCCTGGCGTTACAAGCGCCATGCTCTACCAACTGAGCTACAGAAGGACCATTATTATTATTATTATATTATTATGCTATTAGACTAAGATCTGTGGGGTCTCTGTCAATCCTTTTTACAGGCACTCCGTTGCCCACGAATAGCATTGACAAGATTCTCCAGTTACCAAATACTTCTGGAACAATGGGGGCCTACCATGTACCATGTAGCTGTAGAGTTTCAGTACACATGATGAACCAAAGGGCACAAGCACAACAGTGCTTCATTCTTTCTCTCTGTTCCTATCCCCCTCTGCCTGTCTCCTTTCTACAGTGCACTCCACACTCCAGCCCTGCGCTCCACTGTGGCTCGGATGACAAGGCTTCAGATTCACACAGCTCATTATCAGCTCGACCCAGGCCAGACCTACCGTTGGAAATACCAGCTGCCTAAGTGACCAGGGCCACTGCACAGAAGACAGAGGCAGAGAAAAAGGACAATGAATGATGGATGGTGTGGAGAGAAAGGGAAGAGAAGGAGGTGGAGACAGATGGACAGAGAGAGATAGAGGGATGAGCGGAGGGTGGAGGCTGGCGTCAGAGGGAGATGGCTCCTACTGACACGAGCTCTGGTTTCGCCTGATTAGATTACTCTCCTATTTTGGGGATTTCCTCTTTTTTTCCAGGGGGACTTTTTGTAACATGACAGCCAAAAGAGAAATGAGATCTTTCCATGGCAAAGGACAGAGAGTTTAGAGGAGACAGAGAGGTCATGTAGGAGGAGAAGAGGGTAAAATAAGAGTTCAGGAGGATAAGACACGTTGAGACAGGAAAAATATGACAGAGCAGTGAAGTGAGGGAGGAACACCTTGATGAGACAGAGAAAATATGGACAGATTGGTGAAGTGAGGAGGAAGGAAAAAGAGGAAGGCAGATACCGTGGGATGGAATTAGAGAACTGTTCACAGAGCGGATTGAGAGCAGAGGAGAGGAGCGCTAGACCAGGAAATAATAAGATGAGAAGAAGGTGTGAAGGAATGACGATGAGTAAGGACAATGACTGATAGAAAAGACAGGGAGACTGGCATTAACTAGCTGGTGTACACAGCAGGACATCCACCTCTGACATTGAAATATTATTTTCACACACTTTCACAAGTTTACAACGTGCAATTACTCATGAGTCATATACTGTAGTTTAAATGCTGAGGTCAAGTTTCAGATGAAGGTTTTGTATTTCATTAGACCAACTTAAAGCTGTCTTCACTTTCTAACAAAATATAACACAGAATATAACTAAAAAGCACTGAATCGGAAGCATAACAATGAACTAAAGCTACCACACAGCTTACGTTTCAGTATGCAACTGTGTGGGCAAAAATAATAAAAGAAGCATTGTCCTCGCATGCAACCAAACAAACCCCTCAGCCTTTCAATGCCTATGTTCGGATGGGCTAACAGAATCAGTGTGAGGAGACTCCATCTGTTCTTGGCTGCTGCCCGCTCTGCCCTCCCACTGTCTGTCTGAAGTGTTCATCTCCGTTGTTTGTGTGCTCTGGTCCAACTCATAGTGATTGAGGAGAGAAGGATGGCATTTGTAAAGAGGGGTCAGCCAAGGAGATTAAAGGAAAAAGAGGGAGCAGGCGGGCAGTAATGGAGGACAGATGGAGGGAATAAAAGGGAAATGGGGAAGCAGGGTGAAAGAGGGAAGGATAGAGGAGTGCAGAGCAAACAACCTGGGTACTTACCTGATGAGATGTCCCTGATGACTTATGTCACCTCCTCAAGTATGTGTTCTCTTCCAATGATTCAACTTATTTCTTCTTGCTGTTACCTTTGACTTGGGGTCAAGCGCCTTTCACTGTCTCCTGTGACCTCACACATAATCTGACTCTCTGACCCCTCTGTGACCAATCAAAGAAACATCAGATCAACAGCCCAACCCTTCAAATTCCCTTCAAGTCCCAATAAACAGAGGTTGCTATGACTTGGCATCTGTCTTCAGGTCCCTCACAAAGGACTGGGACTGGGACAGAAGGGGTGATGATATCCTGCTACAAGCTTTGAGACCACCATCTTCTATATCGGCCATTAGTAATGTCAAACACTAGTGCAAACCCACAAGTCTGGGTAAACACACGTAACCTTATGGTTCAGTCAGTGAGGTGTGTGTGTTTGGGGGGAGGGGGGTACTGGCACACGAAACACAATGGAGGCCTTCCTCAGGAAGTAAAAGGGTGATTCAATGATTTAATTTAGAAATGTTCAGCAAGGGGACTACCTCCTACAGAATGCATAACACAGGGGAAAAGGTCAAAAATAATTTGATGTTGTGTGGTCATAAAGATGTTCTTTTATGATTAATTTGCTTTTAAAAGACAATGATGTCACCAGATTGACTCAGATACTGACATTCCATTAGGAGATAACAAGGACTCGGTGATCAATTCCTTTTTGTTTTTACTGAACTGGACACAATTAAATGAATTTGAATGGACACATTAATTTGCAGTGTCCGGGAATATGTTTGCTCGAAGTCGAACGTGAAGATGAATTTTCTTCCGCTACAGACCTTGGCTTGACTACAAACCAGCTGCCAGTGGAGATGAAGAAGGCTGTTCAATAACAATGTTGGCATTTTTTGTTTCTTTTTGACGCTCTTTCTTTCTTCTCCAAGATCTTGCAGAGACGTGGAGAGGAAACATCTGCTTCTCTTCAAAAGGCCAAATGACACAACCATGGCCTTCTAATTGATCCTTTCCATTTAATATTTTCCCTGCTTTGAGGAGATTTCTGTTTTTGGCAAAACTTCCCCACAAAGGACATGTCCACAGTTATAAAGCCTATTCCCACCTTATAACATCTAACATAAATGGTAACTACAGTGTAAACCAGTGGAGGCTCCTCAGAAGAGGAATGGGAGGACCATGCTCCTCAGTGAAAAAAGCTATCCTTTTTAGACAAAATATATTCGCATGTCACCAAATAATTGATAAAAATATACTGTTTTGCAATGAAGGTCTGCAGTAGCCTCAACATCACTCTGTAGGGTAGCAATGTCATTGGTGTAGAGAGGAGTAGGCAGGAGGCAGTCGCAGGTTTAGAACTACTGAATTTATTTAAGCACCATAGATCAAAGCGGGACGAAACCCAAACGCTGTTGTGCTCAAAATATATCTTCACAAAAAAAAATATAAAGTACTCAGGAAATAATAGGAGAGATTCCTCTCAGGAAAACAAGTAACATTTACAATGAAAGATAAAGACAAATGGCAGAGGGTGTATATATACAGTGATAGAGTGGGGATTGGAACCAGGTGTGTGTAATGATGACGAGACAAGTCCGGGGTTGATGAGTGAAGCACATTTGACTGCAGTAGGTTCGGCAGCAGCTAGAAGGCCGGCGACGCCGAACGCCTTAGATGGACAAGAGGGTGAGCCAAAGTGAAGGCTGGTGTGATAAGCACCATGGTGTAGCTGGAGGACAACTAGTTTCCGTCCTCCTCTGGGTACATTGACTTCAATACAAAACCTAAGAGGCTGGTGGTTCTCACCCCCTTACATAGACTTACACAGAATTTTGACAACTTCAGGAGGATGTCGTCCAACCTATCAGAGCTCTTGCAGCATGAACTGACATGTTGTCCATCCAATCAAAGGATCAGATAATTAATCTAGTACGGAAAGTATAAGCTACAGCTAGCTAGCACTGCAATGTTTAAAATGTGGTGAGTAGTTGACTCAAAGAGAGAGAAAGACAATAGTTGAACCGTTTTGAACAAATTAATTTCTTAAAAAATGAAGGAGAAGCAAGAGAGAGAGAGAGAAAGATAGAAAGAGAGAGAGAGAAAGATAGAAAGAGAGAGAGAGCATGATTGTAGCGGGTTTACTAAGGCGTTAGTTCTAGTAGCTCTGTTGTCTTGACGTTAGCTAATATGGTGACAATGATATAGGCTGTGTGTAGCGGTTAGCAGTTATGTTATGAAAGTTTTGACTTGGAAAAGTTGTTTTGCCTGGTCACAGACAGCTGATGTGTTGTGCATTGAAGTCCAGAATGGAAGGAAAAAGCTTTGAGGAGGAGAGAGCATAGATGCGATAAGGAATAATCCAACGATCAAAGGGATCATGCTGTATGTATGTGGCTGCTATGAAAGTGAATTGTGTTTGTCGTGATTAGGAGTGTATTCATTCCGCCGATTCTGTTGAAAAATGCTTCTTAAACGGAAGCAAATGGAACGAAACAGGAATAAACATAACAGAATTTGTCCAACAGAAACTCTCGCTTGCAACTGTTGGAATAATGATTACACCCTAGATCAGCTAGACAGGCAAGATTATCTCTCACATTGATTACAAACATTTCTCTCGACCTGTGTGTGCACCTAAGTTGTAAACTTTCATTCATAGGCTAGGTTGTAGCAACCTCAAGATGGGTATAGGGAAAATTTGAGTATCATGTAGTAGCCTAAACCTATCAACGTTACATTGAGCTGGTTGAATGGAATATGAATGACAGTCATCTAATGTGCTTTAATAGAAATACGGCCATGCTCATTAAAAAAAAGAATCGTCCTCCCTCATGTTAAAAGGCACTGACCGCCACTTGTGGAAACCTACACTATACTGTAAATACAATAGTGGTGGATTCGGCCAGCCCCGTTGATGACAGCTGTATAAAATCGAGCACACTGTCATGCAATCTCCATAGACAAACATTGGCAGTAGAATGGCCTTACTGAAGAGCTCAGTGACTTTCAACGTGGCACTGTCATAGGACGTCACCTTTCCAACAAGTCAGTTCGTCAAATTTCTTCCCTGCTAGAGCTGCCCCAGTCGACTGTAAGTGCTGTTATTGTGAAGTGGATACTTCTAGGAGCAACAATGACTCATCTGTGAAGTGGTAGACCACACAAGCACACAGAATGGGACTGGCGAGTGCTGAAGCGAGCAGGGCGTAAAAATCATATGTCCTTGGTTGCAACTCTCACAACCAAGTTCCAAACTGCCTCTGGAAGCAATGTCAGCACAAGAACTGTTCGTTGGGAGCTTAATGAAATGGCTTTCATGGCCGAGAGCCGCACACGAGCTTAAGATAAACACGCGCAATGCCAAGTGTCAGCTGGAGTGGTGTAAAGCTCGTCACTATTGGACTCTGGAGCAATGGAAACTCGTTCTCTGCAGTGATGAATCACGCTTCACCATCTGGCAGTCTGACGGACGAATCTGGGTTTGGCGGATGCCAGGAGAATGCTCCCTGCCCTGATGCATAGTGCCAATGGTAAAGTTTGTTGGAGGAGGAATAATGGTCTGGGGCTGCTTTTCATGGTTCGGCATAGGCCCCTTAGTTCCGGTGAAGGGAAATATATATATATATATATATATATTTATTTTTTTTACCCTGTTTTCTCTCCAATTTTGTGGTATCCAATCGGTAGTTAAATTCTTGTCTCATCGCTGTAACTCCGTATGGACTCTGGAGAGGCGAAGGTCGAGAGCCGTGTGTCCTCTGAAACACAACCCAACCAAGCCGAACTGCTTCTTGACACAATGCCCACTTAACCCAGAAGCCAGCCGGACCAATGTGTCGGGGGAAACACCGTGCACCTGGCGACCATGTCAGCATGCACTGCGCCCGGCCCGCCACAGGAGTCGCTAGTGCGTGATGGGACAAGGACATCCCTGCTGGCCAAAACCTCCCCCAACATCCCTGCCGGCCAAACCCTCCCAGGGAAGAAATTTGACAAACTAACTTGTTGGAAAGGATGCCACCTTTCCAACAAGAAGAAATTTGATGAACTAGCTTGTTGTAAAGGATGCCACCTTTTCATCAAATCAGTTCAGGCAAATTTCTTCCCTGCTAGAGCTGCTCCAGTCAACAGTAAGTGCTGTTATTGTGAAGTGGATACTTCTAGGAGTAACAACGACTCAGCTGCGAAATGGTAGATCACACAAGCAGACGAGGGCCCTGCTGGCCAAACCCTCCCCTAACCCGGACGACGCTAGGCCAATTGTGCGCCGCCCCATGGGTCTCCAGGTCGCGGCCAGCTGTGACAGACCCTGGACTCGAACCCAGAATCTCTAGTGGTACAACTAGCACTGTGATGCAGTGTCTTAGACCACTGCACCACTCAGGAGGCCGTGAAGGGAAATATTAACGCTACAGCATACAATAACATTTTAGACGATTCTGTGCTTTCAACTAGAGGTTGACCGATTATGATTTTTCAGCGCCGATACCGATGCCGATTATTGGAGGACCGAAATCGGCCGATTTTTATTTTATTTTTTAAATGTATTTATTTTATTTCATATACTGTATATTTGTAATAATGACAATTACAACAATACTGAATGAACAATGACCACTTATTTGAACTTGATATAATACATTGAAAAAATCTATTTAGTCTCAAATAAATAATGAAACATGCTCAATTTGGTTTTAATAATACAAAAACACAGTGTTGGAGAAGAAAGTAAAAGTGCAATATGTGCCATGTACAAAAGCCAGCGTTTACGTTCCTTGCTCAGAACATGAGAACATATGAAATGGTAGTTCAATATTCCCAGTTCTTCAATATTCCCAGTTAAGAAGTATTATGTTGTAGTTATAGGAATTATGACGCGTCGACTGTTTCTCTCTATACCATTTCTATTTCATATTCCTTTGACTATTGGATGTTCTAATAGGGACTTTAGTATTGCCAGCCTAATCTCGTGAGTTGATAGGCTTGAAGTCATAAACAGTGCAATGCTGGAAGCACAGTGAAGAGCTGCTGACAAACGCAGTAATGTTTGAATGAATGCTTACGAGCCTGCTGCTGCCTACCACCGCTCAGTCAGACTGCTCTATCAAATCATAGACTTAATTATAATATAATAAACACAGAAATAATATGGTCATTAATATGGTCAAATCTGGAAACTATAATTTTCGGTGAAATACGGAACCATTCCGTATTTTATCGAATGCGAGGCGACCCTAAGTCTAAATATTGCTGTTACATTGCACAACCTTCAATGTTATGTCAAAATTATGTAAAATTATGGCAAATTAGTTCGCAAAGAGCCAGGTGGCCCAAACTGTTGCATATACCCTGGCTCTGCGTGCAATGAACGCAAGAGAAGTGACACAATTTCCCTAGTTAATATTGCCTGCTAACATGAACTTCTTTTAACTAAATATGCAGGTTTAAAAAATATATACTTCTGTGTATTGATTTTAAGAAAGGCATTGATGTTTATGGTTAGGTACATTCGTGTATTGATTGTGCTTTTTTTCCACGAATACGCTTTCGTTAAATCATCCCCCATTAAATAATTTACCGATGATAAATTAACAGGCACCGCATTGATTATATGCAACGCAGGACAAACTAGTTAACCTAGTAATATCATCAACCATGTGTAGTTAACTAGTGATTATGTTAAGATTGATTGTTTTATATAAGATAAGTTTAATGCTAGCTAGCAACTTACCTTGGCTCATTGCTGCACTCGCGTAACAGATGGTCAGCCTGCCACGCAAGGCTCCTCGTGGAATGCAATGTAATCGGCCATAATCAGCGTCCAAAAATGGTGATTACCGATTGTTATGAAAACTTGAAATAGGCCTTAATTAATCGGCCATGCCGGTCGACCTCGACTTTCAACTTTGTGGCAATAGTTTGGGGAAGGCCCTTTCCGGTTTCAGCATGACAATGCATGCCCCCGTGCACAAAGCAAGGTCCATACATAAATGGTTTGTCGGGATTAGTGTGGAATAACTTAAATGGCCTCCACAGAGCCCTGACCTCAACACCATCAAACACCTTTGGGATGAATTGAAACGCCGACTGAGAGCCAGGTCCAATGCCCAACATCAGTGCCCAACCTCAATAGTGCTTGTGGCTAAGTGGAAGAAAGTCTCTGCAACAATGTTCATAATCTACTGGAAAGCCTTCCAATAAGAGTGGAGGCTGTTATAGCAGCAAAGGGGGACTAACTCCATATTAATGCCTATGATTTATTTTACGTTGAGTAGGTGTCCACATACTTTTGGTAGTTTACATGTCCAACAGGCATTTGAGAGCCATATGACTTCTTATGGCCTGCAACTAAATCAATGTCTTGTCTTGAAGAGCTCTTGAAGAGGTGTACATCTCATTTTAAAGGCACAAAGCACCCAATAGGCGACCCTCTGTCAATGGGGAGTATTGCTATATCGTGCTGGTTCTCTCTCATTCTGCCACAAATCACTCAATAATTAATCTACCGAGAAATGGCAAGGAAGACATTGAATGTGTTGTTGTTACAGAACTACCTCCTCAAAGGTGGAAACTGACAAGAGATCGTAAACCAGAGCTCAGAGTTAATCCAGTGACATGAAACATTTTGTTTTCACGCAAATCTTTTGAAATTGTCTCTGTGACAAAACGCAGACCACTGTAGTTACCAGAGAGAGCACAGAGCTAGTGCTAGACTGAAAACATGTTCACTCATGTTCCAAAAAAAATCTAGAACCTTTCGGACCCCTGTTTCATTGGAATAAAGATATGAACTGAGGTGCATGGAATGGACTGACCGTTGTAGGTGCGGTTCCACATCCTCCTTGTTACGGTTTTCCCCACAGGTCTGTCCTCTGGAGAGGTCATGGTCTCGTTCAGGGCGTGGGTGTACAGCATCAGCCCGTCGTAGAACCCTCCGGAGATTATGTTCATCTGCAGGGAAGCAAGAGGAAATTGTAGAAAAGTTATTAAATCTATCATCACCTATTTTTTATGAGATCGCTTAGATCAACCATACCACACATGTATTAATAGTACATCTATTACCCTCATTCAATAGATATTATTTTCTATAATTAGAAAGCTACTGTGTATGTCTAGCTACAGTTGAAGTTGGAAGTTTAGATACACTTAGGTTGGAGTCATTAAAACTTGATTTTCAACCACTCCAAAAATGTCTTGTTAACCAGAAGGGGACTAGGGTTCCAATTTGGGAACACCCCCCCCCCCCACGTTCAGCTGGAAGGTGGCGCATGGAACGCAAAAATATTCCTAAAAATATTTAACCTCCACACATTAACAAGTCCAATGGCTCAAATGAAAGATAAACACCTTGTTTATCTACCCAGCAAGTCAGATTTCTAAAATGTTTTACGGCGAAAACATAGCACATATTTATGTCAAACCACCACCGAAGACACAGCTAATTTGCATAGCCAAGTTGAAAAAAATATGCAATCAACAAACGCAGGATTAAAAGAAAAATAATGCACTAACCTTTTGAAATCTTCATCAGATGACAGTAATATAACATGTTACACAGTACATTTATGTTTTTTTCAATAATATGCTATATATATCCATAAATCTCTGTGCTACTCAAATGTCCTGAGAAATGACGATAGCTCCGGCAGATAGCGTCAGCTAACAAGGAATACACATCATAAACTTTGACTAAATATGCATGTTCTACATATATATAGTTAGATACACTTCTTCTGAATGCAATCGCTGTGTTACATTTATTTTTAACGTTACAGGTTTCGTTCACTAGGCTATACTATGAGTCGGTGCTCAAAAAGTAGCATTATGGCTCCTCTATCTTGGAGTCCACACAAACCCAAATTTACCACATAAATATTCCCTTACCTTTGCTGTTCTTCCATCAGAAGACCTGGAAGGAATTATACTTACCAAAAACAGCGTTTAGTTTTGCAGTCTGTGTCTTTCGGTTCTCAAACACGACACATTTCGGTTGAAATGTAGCCAAAAGTCAAGTGGATGCGCACCAAAACGTCAAACTTACATATTATATGTCGACTAAACTTATCAAACTAAGTTCATAATCAAGCTTTAACATGTTATAAAGGTGTACAGCAATCGTGAGGACGAACAGAAACGCATGCATTGTATAATCGATCTTGGAAAAAAGACAGGACCGGAGCAGAGTGCGCATAAAAGTGACCTGTTTTTTCGCGTGACCGAAAGGTTTCGGCCCGCCAAAACTCTCGTGAGCGCGCGATTCTCAAAATGAGAAGCCCCATTGAAAGCTGAGATCGCGCTGAAGACAGAGAGACTGTTCCCAGACCTGTAAGTGCTTGGGAAGGGTGGGGGCGATGACGTTTGGGAGAATGACTGCCCTGAGAGTTCTGCTTTACATACAGACATAATTTAAACGGTTTTAGAAGCTTTAGAGTGTTTTCTATTCAATAATATTTTTTATTTGCATATATTAGCAACTTTTGACAAAAAAAAATTATGTTTACTATGGGCACGCAATTACTCCAGCGGGGGCAGTAGACAGCCCTATCCCCAACATTAACAAACTATAGTTTTGCCAAGTCAGTTAGTTTGTGCATGACCCAAGTAATTTTTCCAACAATTGTTTACAGACAGATTATTTCACTATCTATAAAACAAAAATAGAACTGTTTGGTCATCATGACCATTTGTTATGTTTGGAGGAAAAAGGGGGGTGCTTGCAAGCCGAAGAACACCATCCCAAATGTGAAGCACGGGGGTGGCAGCATCATGTTGTGGGGGTGATTTGCTGCAGGAGGGTCTGGTGCAAAATAGATGGCATCATGAGGTAGGAAAATGATGTAGATATATTGAAGAAACATCTCAAGACATCAGTCAGGAAGTTAAAAGCTTGGTCGCAAATGGGTCTTCCAAATTAACAATGACCGCAAGCATACTTCCAAAGTTGTGGCAAAATGGCTTAAGGACAACTAAGTCAAGGTATTGGAGTGGCCATCACAAAGCCCTGACCTCAATCCTATAGAAAATGTGTGGGCTGTCACGCCCTGACCTTAGAGATCCTTATTATTCTCTATGTTTGGTTAGGTCAGGGTGTGACTTGGGTGGGAAATTCTATGTTTTTTCTTTGTTTTTAGCCGAGTGTGGTTCCCAATCAGAGGCAGCTGTCTATCGTTTTCTCTGATTGGGGATCATACTTAGGCAGCCCTTTTTACCACCATTAGGTTGTGGGATCTTGTTTTCTGTTTAGTTACTGTTGCCTGACAGAACTTTGCATTTTTGTTTCCGATTTTGTTATTTTGTTTGAGTGTTTTTTAAATTAAAATCATGAACACTTTCCACGCTGCGCCTTGGTCTACTCTTTCTACCACCAACGAGAGCCGTTACATGGGCAGAACTGAAAAGCGTGTGCGAGCAAGAAAGCCTACAAACCTGACTCAGTTACACCAGCTCTGTCAGGAGGAATGGGCCAAAATTCACCCAACTTATTGTGGGAAGCATGTGGAAGGCTACCCGAAATGTTTGACCCAAGTTAAACTATTTAAAGGCAATGCTACCAAATACTAATTGAGTGTATGTAAACTTCTGACCCACTGGGAATGTGATGACAGAAATAAAAGCTGAAATAAATCGTTCTCTCTACTATTATTCAGACATTTCACATTCTTAAAATAAAGTGGTGATCCTAACTGACCTAAGACAGGGAATTTTTACAAGGATTAAATGTCAGGAATTGTGAAAAGTTTAAATGTATTTGGCTAAGGTGTATGTAAACTTCCGACTTCAACTGTATATTTGTGCCACTGCCATGGAGAACAGAACTTCTTCTGCTAACTACTTGTCTCTTCTACAAGCTTATCTACAGTGTAGAGTTAATACCACAAGTTAATACCACTTTCTATTTCTTTCAACAATAACTATTTCCTATCATCTCTGTACCTATTTCTACCCCTTTATTAATTTCACAATTCTGCCTGAGAAACAATTTCCTCTTCTATCTCATCATCTCTCCAAACAATGGCCCCAAACCAAAATAACTGTCCACATCAATCACAAAATGGAATATGAGGACAATAACCCCTCAAACAACTCACTCAGTTCAGTTGCATCAATTGTAAACGTACAGACACAATGTGCAGGCAGGGTGAATGAGGACCAGGTAGACCAGGGCAGAGCTCTCATGCTCTGTGCCTCTCTCTCATCCTCCAGACTCAGACCTGTCTATTTATCACATTGACTGCACTTAGCTGTCTGCTATAAGTGATTCATCGGCTTGTGAGGGGTGCCAGACAGCCCTGTCTGAAACCAGGACCAATGGCGAGCCTCCCTTCATCCCGGGGATGGAATAGAAGCCCTGGCGCACAATTCTGGATTTGTGTGTGTCGAACGGGGAGGGCAGTTAGATGACGTGGCCCGTCAAGCTCTTTGTTTTTATTTTGCTTCCTAAATAGTCACTGATGCGAAAGCCCACACATGCATGCAAGGACAGACACCTCCATCCGGAGTCAGAGATGAAAGATGGACTTGAATGCAGTCAATCTGCCATATTGAGGATAGGTGGATGTATCATGCCAATCTTTGAGTGTGTGTGTGTGTGTGTGTGTGTGTGTGTGTGTGTGTGTGTGTGTGTGTGTGTGTGTGTGTGTGTGTGTGTGTGTGTGTGTGTGTGTGTGTGTACATACGTGTGTGTCTCTCTCATCTCCTAAACAAGACACCAATGATTTAGCTGCAGAAGTGTGTAGAATATCATCATTGTGCACCTTTGTAGGGAACATAATAAGAAGATAAGCTCCACTAACTAAATCAGCTTTTTCTTCCAAAATAATTTGAATCAATTGTCCAAGCATTGCAGGCGAGCCAATTACGTATAAGCCTACTTATTGCAGCCTCTCCATCTTCACTTTCTACACACTCTCAGATGTGCAAACCCCAATGAACTAGTAATATTGTTAAATAAACGAGTACTACTGCTTGCTAAATGAACTAGTACTACTGATAGTTCTTTGTATGTGTTTCTTGCCTGTCAGATGTGGCTCAATCAAATGTTCCATAATGAGATGTTCTATAAAATATGATAGCCCTACACTGAGTGTAGAAAACATTAGGAACACCTTTCTAATATTGAGTTGCACCACCTTTTGCCCTCAGAACAGTATCAATTTGTTTGGCATGAACACTACAAGATGTCAAAAGCGTTCCACAGGGGTGCTGGCCCATGTTGACTCCAATGCTCCCCACAGTTGTGTTAAGTTGGCTGGATATCCTTTGGGTGGTGAACCTTTCTTGATACACACGGGAAACTGTTGAGTGTGAAAAACCCAGCAGCGTTGCAGTTCTTGACACACTCAAACCAGTGCGCCTGGTACCTAATACCATACCCTGTTCAAAGGCACTTAATTATTTTGTCTTGCCCATTCATCCTCTGAATGGCACACATACACAATCCATGTCTCAAGGCTTAAGAATCCTTCTTTAAACTGTCTCCTCCCCTTCAACTACACTGATTGAAGTGAATTTAACACGTGACATCAATAAGGGATCATAGCTTTTACCTAGATTCACCTGGTCAGCCGATGTCAAGTTAATAATGTTTTGTACTCTCAGTGTATAGATTATAATACAGAGCTTTATTTTGTGTAGTAGTCTTCATGCCTTAGCATAAGTATTCTCCTTCATATTGCCTCAAATCTGTGCCACATTGAGATCAAGTTCTGTCTCCTTTTATAAATACTCCTTTTGATCTCAGTTCTTTCGCTCTCTCTCTAAGAGAGCCACACGCACGCACACACACACACACACACACACACACACACACACACACACACACACACACACACACACACACACACACACACACACACACACACACACACACACACACACACACACACACACACACACACACACACACACACACACACACAGTGCAGCCCCTTACCAGTGAGTCCTCCACCGTAAAGTTGAACATTCTCTTGGCATCTGTCTTCAGGTCCCTCACAAAATCTTTATATTCAGGGTTCTGGGGTTCTCTATAGGTCAGGATTTTCACACTCTGAGACAGACACAAAAAATAAAAGCGATTGTGATTCATAAGACAAAGGTTACACGGAATTATACAGAATCATACTACATGATGATTTCTGCTAATGAATGAATGAACCACAGGTGTGAGAAACACCACTTCTGTGGTAGAAATTAACAGTATGTTCCTCTTTCCCAGGCTGTCCCTTTTATAAACAGGCAACTGTTATTAGAGCCTAGTTGCTCTATTATATGTTGTCAATACGACCAGTCATCCAGAACACATCCTCCAAAACACCCAATAACTTTCATCAAGTGATCTCATCTCCTCCCTCCCATTCCTACAGTCTGTGTAGATACAGGCCCAACCTCATTCAAGCAGAAAACTAAGATCTGAGAAGGATAACTTGTAAAAACACAGCAGTGAGAGAAGTGTTCATACGTGTGGGTTATGGCATTGGTTCCCAGACGATTAGAACCCACTTAAAATCCGATTCAACCTAAGAAATATTGACCACGACCCACCAGTACAGTACGTGCATCCGTTACATTTTTAAACCTCTGGCCCATTTGTTTTGCTCTTTCAGGCTTTGTGAGATGAGACTGATATCAACACATTGACGGGATGTTACAAAATATATAGTTATGTTGCCTCTCTTCCCCTCGCTGTAGAGTCTGTTACTCACTAGGGAATTGAGAAGAAAATTAAAGTACTTCACAGTGAGAGAATGGAAAATAAACAAGATTAGATTTGTCATCTCATCTGCCTGGCAGCACACTTAACACCAATGACAGCCATGGGGAAACAGGGATATCAAAATATGATTGCTTCAGGGCCTGCTGTGTAAGTCAGCGGAGAATACTGCACATACCTGTTTCCAAGGTAATGATGGGAATGAGATGAGGAATGAGATGATACACTTGACTCTGATCCAAGGCTTACCTGGAAGGCCTCCTTGGCGACAAGGTCGTCTTGGTCCCCTCTGGCCCAGGGTTGAGCATTCTGGGAGTCCAGGCTGCGTCCAAACATGTCAATGTAGAAGAAAACAAACTCCTCCTGAGGAAGGCCTGCCCGCCGGAAGTGAACCATCAGCTGCCTGAACGTGTCCGGAGAGCAACACACAAACACCACTACGGGTGCAGAGAGAGAGAGGGTTATAAAAAGAGAGTAAAGACAATAGGAGAGTAATGATAGTTCTAGCAAAATACACAACAAACAAAGTCCTGAATTATAGACCTGTCTAATATTCAACAAGCATTTTAAAAACCATCCTTTAAACAGAGTATATCTGTAGGATCTTAATTTTATCACTCTTTTGTTGATGAGAATTTTCCTGCACAGCAGAAAACTTGTAGTGTATTCAAGGTTTCAAAAGGCTTCTAAAGTTTGTAATTTTCACTTCAAAATGTCATAGTTGATTTGCCCTAAAATAAAATGAATCAACCCTTACAAAAAAAATCCATTAATTATAATACACATAATAATTCACATTTCCAGTTGCTGCAGTGTTTTTCTCCTGCTGTAGCAAACTGGCTCAAATTAAGATCCTACATATGTAACAATGTAACAGGTCTTCAATTTAGTTCAACCTGCAGGCCAATGTTGTGTGAGCAGAATGAGGAAAGCAAAAACACATAAATAGATCAGGTTAAGAATCTCCTAATTGTATTTGAAATGCTTTGTTAGCCTCGTCACTCTGGTTAGCCTAGTCACACTTATCATCATACAGATGTATGATTTTAGCTCATTTTAGCCAGTCTTCTATAGCAGGAAAATAATCTGGCAGCAACAGGAAATGTAAATTATTATGTGGATTAAAATTAATGGACAAATTTGTAGTTGTTGATACATTTTTCGTAAGGGATAATCAAGTCTGAAATTTCAAAGTGGAAATTACAAACTTTAGAAGCCTTTTTAATGCTCAAATACACTACAAGTTTGACATTTCCTGCAACAGGGTGATCAAATTAAGATCTTACATCTGTATGATGAGAAATAACACACTAAATGCATTTTAAACTAGCAAACACGGCAATCCTTGGAACCAGGAGTTGTGCACTGCTTAGTCCAAGGGCTTATTGTGTCAACCACCCATTTACAATGCATAAGTGATCAATATCCTAATCGGATTGACCCTACTACACCTTGGTGACTCAGTATACCAACCCAGTACAATGAGAGGATAGATGACCATCTATTTATTTTCCTTACACAACAGCCACATGACTAGGGTTGCAAAGGGTTGGCATCTTTATGGAATTTTGTGGAATTTTTCTGGGAATTCTGCTTAAATTCATCAAAAAAGTTAGCTAAAAACAGTGAACCTTTTTTGTTGGATACACAAAAGGAAATTCTAGGTCTTGTGGCATATTTTGGTTAAACTATCCCCAATTCAATAGATGTTCAACCCTCTGCATGCACAGTACATTCTTCCATCACATGTACAGTTGATTCTCAAGATCTTGCACCCTAATGAGATGCTATTGAGCCCACACTACTACATTGTCTGAGCCAAGGACAACATGCTTTCTGGTAAGTTTTGATTGCAATACTGAGAGGGGTGAATATATTTTATATGACATACATGATTTTTTATTAACTAGTAAATAATAGCCTACAGTAAAGTGTGTGTAAATTAACATGTTTCCATACATGTTTCATTTTAAAACATTAATCGTACAAAGGAGTTGTTTAATCTAACTGCTTAACTATTTATCTGTACATGGAATTGTATGTTTTTTCAAATCTTTACAGGAAAATGCCACAGGCACTATCTGATGTGTGGAGACATTTCACTGCAGCTAATGTAGAAAGAAAAGCTGTGTACATTTGCACATATTGTGCCAAATCATATGTGAAGAATGCAACAAAGACGCAGAATCATCTGGCCAGGTGCATAAAGTTTCCTCAGCGCGCTCACAATAAGCAACCTCTGACAAAAGTCCCTCTACTTCTATTTGAGGTGAATATGATGAATCAGACACCTTATCGATAGCAACAGCTCATGGTCCTCCTGGAATCAGAAGTTTTTTTTACTCAATTGAGGAACTTAAGAGAAATGCTGATGAATGTCTTGCTCGAGCTGTGTATGCAACTGGTTCACCTCTGATTCTCACAGGCAATGTGTATTGGAAGAGATTTCTGAATGTTCTTCGCGCAGCATTCACCCCTCCTCCCAAACGTGCTTTATCTACTAATTTGCTGGATGCAGAGTTCAACAGAGTTTAAGTGAAGGTCAAGCAAATCATAGAGAAAGCAGACTGTATTGCAATCATCTATGATGGTTGAATGTTTGTGGGCAAGGAATAATTAACTACATCATCTCCACCACTCAACCAGTATTCTACAAGAGCACAGACACAAGGGACAACAGACCCACCAGTCTCTACATTGCAGATGAGCTGAAGGCAATCATCAAGGACCTTAGACCACAGAAGATATTTGCACTGGTGACATACAATGCTGCGAACATGAAGGCTGCTTGGTCTAAAGTGGAGGAGTCCTACCCTCACATCACACCCATTGGCTGTGCTGCTCAGGCATTGAGTCTGCCCCTCAAGGACATCATGGCACTGAAAACAATGGATACACTCTACAAGAGAGCCAAGGAAATGGTTAGGTATGTGAAGGGTCATCAAGTTATAGCAGCAATCCACCTCACCAAGCAAAGTGAAAAGAATAAGATCACCACATTGAAGCTGCCCAGCAACACCCATTGGGGTGGTGTTGTCATCATGTTTGACAGTCTCCTGGAGGGGAAGGAGTCTCTCCAAGAAATGGCCATATCACAGTCTGCCGATATGGACAGCCCCATCAAGTGGATCCTCCTGGATGATGTATTTTGGGAGAGTGGTAAGCAGCCTGAAACTCCTGAAACCTATAGCAGTAGCCATTGCACAGATTGAAGGAGACAACGCCATCTTATCGGATGTTCAGACTCTGCCCTGCCCACTTCACTGTTGCTCCAAGCAGAGGAAACATCTGTTCTGAAATACATCATAAAACGTGAAGACTTCTGCCTGAAGCCCAGTATGCTGGCAAGAACATGGTGTCATCAATACCGTGTCTCGCCACCTTGGCATGGATGAGGGCAAGGTTCTTGGCAGTCTGGCAAAGTAGACTTCCAAGCAAGGGCTTTGGGATGGATATGCAATATGGCAGTAGTGCCAACATATCTCAACAGCCACCTGGTGGAAGGGACTTTGTGGATCTGAGGCTCTTTCCTCTGTTGCTTCCATCGTCCTCCAAATCCCACTAACATCAGCCACCTCAGAGCCCAACTGGTCCTTGTTTAGGAACACACACACTAAAGTACACAACAGGCTGACCAATACAAGGGAAAATTTGAGGAAATTTGAGGCATTTTGAGCCGTCCTCAACAAGGTTGGAAAGTGACAGTGAAGATGAGGCCTCAGAGTCCTATGTTCAAGAGGTGGACATTAAGGGAGAAGACTTGGAAGCCTGAGAGGAAGACAGCCAAAGCTTTAGCTTCTAGACTATCATTTTACAGATGTATGTTGAAAATGTTTTTGGGAGATGCGATGGATCATTGGGAATCATTCAATATTCCCTTTTGTTGTTCAGTGAAATCATCCCATGTGAAGAGTCAACTCATTTAAATAAAGTTCCATTCGTAATTTAAAAAACAAAAAAAATTATATTGGAAGGATTTAATCATTTGCAATTATGTCTACTAATGATAAGGTAAAAGGTTTATGCTTCTTTCTCCATATATGGTAAATATATCCAATGCAAAAAACATCTACATTGAAATGGTATTAATATTAATTTGCATACATTTCAGTTACTTCCCATATATTCCCGTTAATTCCCACAGAAAGTTTCCACCTCTGAATATTCCCCAAAATGTGCAACCCTACACATGACGTCGAGACAAACAGACAAACAAATAGACAAACAGACAGACCAACCCCTAATAGACACTTCAAATCATACTTTCTTCAAAGACGCACCCACTTCAGGTTTGTAAAGTCCATCAAGTAAAGAATCATTAAAAAAATGTTGGTTTATGTACCACGGAAGTCATATTACACCAATAAGCTCACTGGTCACCATAGCAGCACCCACTCATAGCACGCGCTCCAGCAGGTACAGTATATCACATTGGTCACCCCCAAAGCCAATTCCTCCTTTGGTCGTCTTTCCTTCTAATTCTCTGCTGCCAATGACTGGAACGAACTGCAAAAACCTCTGAAGCTGGAGACTCATATCTCCCTCACTAGCTTTAAGCACCAGCTGTCAGAGCAGCTCACAGATCACTGCACCTGTACATAGCCCATCTGTAAACAGCCCATCTACCTACCCCATCCCCATACTGTATTTATTTATCTTGCTCCTTTGCACCCCAGTATCTCTACTTGCACATTCATCTTCTGCACATCTACCATTCCAGTGTTTAATTGCTATATTGTAATTACTTCGCCATCATGGCCTATTTATTGCCTTAACTCCCTTATCTTACCTCATTTGCACTCACTGTATTTTTTGTTTTCTTTTGTTCTACTGTATTATTGACAATATTTTGTTTATTCCATGTGTAATTCTGTGTTGTTGTACGTGTCAAATTGCTATGCTTTATCTTGAACAGGTCGCAGTTGCAAATGACAACTTGTTCCTCAACTAGCCTACCTGGTTAAATAAAGGTGAAATTCAATTAAAAAAATAATAATCATAATGAGTCACCAGGTGTGGAGATACAGAATCATCAGAAAGTATTCACACCCCTTTGCTTTTTACAAATTCTGTTGTGTTACAGCCTGAATTTCACCTGTATTAAATGTAGATTTTGTGTCACACACTATACCCCATAATGTAAAAGTAGAATTTGGTTTGTAAAAACAAATGTCTTGTATCAATAAGTATTCAAGCCTAAATAAGGTCAGGAGTCAAAATAACAAACTGCATAATAAGTTGCATGGACTCATTCCGTGTTCAATAGTGGTTAACACGATTTAACTACCCCATCTCTATACCCCACACATACAGATAATTGTAAGGTCCTTCAATCGAGTAATGAATTTCAAGCACAGATTAAACCACAAAGACCAAGGAGGTTTTCAATGCCTCGCAAAGAAGGGCACCGATTGGTAGAAGATGAAAGAAACGGAAGCTGAACATCCCTTTGAGCATGGTGAAGTTATTATTTAGGCGTTGAATGGTGTATCAATACACCCAGTCATTACAAAGACACAGGTGTCCTTCCTAACTCAGAGGACGAAAACCTATGGTGACTTTAAAACAGTTACAGAGTTTAATGGTTGTGATTCGAGAAAACTGAGGATGGATCAACAACACTGGAGTTACTCCACAATACTAACCTGAATGACAGAGTGAAAAGAAGGATGCCTGTACAGAATAAAAAATATTCCAAAACATGCATCCTGTTTGCAACAAGGCACTTAAGTAATACTGCAAAACATGTTTAGGGCAAATCTAACACAACACATCACTGACTACCACTATTCATATTTTCAAGCATGTTATGGGTATGTTCGTCATCTGTAAGGACTAG
Source organism: Oncorhynchus keta (assembly GCF_023373465.1). Taxonomy (NCBI): domain Eukaryota; kingdom Metazoa; phylum Chordata; class Actinopteri; order Salmoniformes; family Salmonidae; genus Oncorhynchus; species Oncorhynchus keta. Next base: position 14,393,275 of record NC_068451.1, read on the forward strand.
GAAGTTTTTTTAGGATAAAAAGAAACGGAATACAGCTATAAGCACAGGTACAATCCTAGAGGAAAACTGGTTCAAGATTCTTACCAACAGACACAGGGAGACAAATTCACCTTTCAGCAGGACAATAACCTAAAACACAAGGCCAAATCTACACTAGAATTGCTTACCAAGGTGCCATTGATTGTTCCTGAGTGGCCTAGTTACAGTTTCAACTTAAATTGTCTGGAAAATCTATGGCAAGAAAATGGCTGTCTAGCAAAGATCAACAATCAACTTGACAGAGCTTGAAAAATAAAATCAAGAAAAATCCAGGTATGCAAAGCTCTTAGAGGCTTACCCAAAAAGACTTCAACAAAGTATTGACTCAGGGGTGTGAATAGTTACAGTACCAGTCCAAATGTACTCATTCAAGAGTTATCTATATTTTTACTATTTTCTACATTGTAGAATAATAATGAAGACATCAAAACTATGAAATAACACATGGAATCATGTAGTAACCAAAAAAGGGTTTTGAGATTTGAGATTCTTCAAAGTAGCCACCCGTTGCCTTGATGACAGCTTTGCACACTCTTGGCATTCTCTCAACCAGTTTCACCTGGAATGCTTTTCCAACAGTCTTGAAGGAGTTCCCACATATGCTGAGCACTTGTTGGCTGCTTTTCCTTCACTCTGAAACTCATCCCAAACCATCTCAATTGGGTGAGGTCGGGTGATTGTGGAAGCCAGGTCATCTGATGCAGCACTCCATCACTCTCCTTGGTCAAATAGCCCTTACACAGCCTGGAGCTGTGTTGGGTCATTGTCCTGTTGAAAAACAAATGACAGTCCCACTAAGCGCAAACCAGATGGGATGGTGTATCGCTGCAGAATGCTGTGGTAACCATGCTGATTAAGTGTGCCTTGAATACTAAATAAATCACAGACAGTGTCACCAACAAAGCACCCCCACACCATCACACCTCCTCTTCCATGCTTGACGGTGGGAACCACACATGCAGAGATAATCCGTTCACCTACTCTGCATCTCACAAAGACACGGCGGTTGGAACCAAAAATCTATAATTTGCACTCATCAGACCAAAGGATAGATTTCGCCCAAGAAAGTCTCTTCTTGTCATTGGTGTCCTTTGGTAGTGGTTTCTTTGCAGCAATTCGACCATGAAGGTCTGATTCACGCAGTCTCCTCTGAACAGTTGATGTTGAGATGTGTCTGTTACTTGAACTCTGTGAGGTGCAATCTGAGGTGCCGTTAATTGACGATTTCTGGGGTGCAGTTAACTCTAATGAACTTATCCTCTGCAGCAGAGGTAACTCTGGTTATTCTTTTCATGTGGCATCCTCATGAGAGCCAGTTTAATCATAGCGCTTGATGGTTTTTGCGACTGCATTTGAAGAAACTTTCAAAGTTCTTGACATTTTCTGGATTCACTGACCTTCATGTCTTAAAGTAATGACGGACTGTCGTCTTTTACCAAATAGGGCTATCTTCTGTATACCACCCCAATCTTGTCACAACAAAACTGATTGGCTCAAACACATTAAGAAGGAAAGAAATTCCACAAATGAACTTTTACCAAGGCACATCTGTTAATGTAAATGTATTCCAGGTGACTACCTCATGAAGCTGGTTGAGAGAATTCCAAGAGTGTGCAAAGCCGTCATCAAGGCAAGGGTGGCTACTTTGAAGAATCTTTGAAGAAATATATATTTTGTTTTTACTTTTTAGTAATGTGTTACTTCATAGTTTTGATGTCTTCACTATTATTCTACAATGTAGAACATAGTATAAATAAAGAAAAACCCTTGAATGAGTAGGTGTGTCCAAAATTTTGACAGGTATAATATGTAAATTACATTTTAATTTTCAATAAGTTTGCTTAAATTTCAAAAAATGTGTTCACTTTGTCATTATGGGGTATTGTGTGAGGACGGGTGAGAGAAAGAATATATTGAATCCATGATAAATTCAGGCTTTAACACAACAAAATGTCAAATAAATCAAGGGGTATGAATACTTTCTGAAGGTACTGTAAAAAGGGCTAATGAGAGAAAGGAGGGGGGACACTCAATGTTAGTCCGCAGGCTAATTGTGCTGGGGTATAGTAGTGCCTGTGGCGGTGTGTCAGAGACAGTGATCTGAAACAGGGCTTTATTAGCTCTATGATCAGCTCTGCTCCCAGCCAGAGGCTAACTACCTCGGTCAGACCCTTCATTAGCTTGGGTAATTACTGCAGGCTGCCAAGTACCTGGCACTGCCATGGCAGCACACATTAAGTGTGTGTGGATGTCAAACCGTGTTCAGCATTCTCTGTGCGCCATTGTGTTAGTTTTGCCTGGTCCAAAAACAACCCTTAAGCCCTATACCCCATAAGCAGGTTGTGCTGCTGTGATCCTGTGTGGCCTGTTCTAGTCTAGTCTATTCTAACGTGTCAATGTAATAGTGTATTGTGTTCTGGGCTGGTCTAGTCTGATGGGTTATTGTGTTATGGTCTATTTAGGGTCTTATCTAGTTTATTGTGGTCTGGTCTGGCACCATGTGGCTTGGAAGAGTGGCACAGGAAGTCTCCAGGGACGTGATGACATTCCTGTAGCACGCACTTCCTGTCCTGGCGGCTCTATTGTTTCAGGGTTAAATGGCCCTGGTCAGGAAGTGAGCAGTGGAACCAAACCAACAAACCTAAGGAGACTATAATGGATCTCCCGGGTCGCCCTGGGCTCAGGAGACTTATGGGTAGAAGGAGGGTCTGAGTGCCCTCCTCCTGGTGAGACTCCATCCATATCTGGATCCCCTACAAACAATGGCACCACCAGTTGTTTGGTGCCACACTCAACTTGTAGTGGCGCCAAGATATATAACATTTGGTGTAAGACAAGCTGTTGACACCCTTGATTTTGTTATGAATGCTGACCCAATGTGCAACATGAGTGGATGGAAACAAACCAGGATGGCATCACGGCTAGAGGAGTGTAGAGTGGTACAAGGGGGCAAAGCCCAGGCCTGACCCCTGATCCCGGCACCAGGAGGAGCAAACACTGTGACTTTACATACCTTTCATGCCTGATAAGTGCACAGTCACACACACACCTCCACTACCATCTTCAGGCAGTCTGACACTTCCTTTGAACTTCGAACCTCAGAAGAGCTGATGATGTAGTGGTTTCACTGTGGATAGCCCAGCTGATACCATGACGATAGGGTGAGAGAGCAAGAGTGAGGCGGAGATAGCGAATAGAATGTCTGTCACACATCACCCACCACCTGTCTGATTTGTTTACCTTCACACAAGGTTAGCAGAAGGTGACATTGAGAGATAAGGGGGGTGTTAGAAGGAGAGGGAAGGTGATGAAAGGAAGGAATAAGAACAGTTCTTACCTTTTCTATTTATTTCTCTCCCTCCACCTTCATTTATTTTTCCTAACTTAATTCAGAGTCCACAACCGCAGAGTAGCGACAGGCTGATGGGCCATTATTATATATTTACAAACGTTTTAAAATGTTTTATTTAATAACTTAATTGGCTGTTATCGAGTCACGGATGTATGTTCGCCACATTGAATTCTGTAGCCCTCTTTACTCTGTCTCTCACTACCCCACACAACTTCTTCCTTTCCTATAAATTGGTAAGTGATAACATAATCAATCCCTCTGTGTCAGTGTAATCTCCCAAAACATTCCAGAGAAACAAAGACACTTGATTAAGTCTTTGAATTACTGTGATGTAGGACCTGTCAACTTCCTCCTGAACACACAGACAATTCCGCAGTCAAGTGACAGAGACAGCAGACTTCCATGGTTCTTGATTAAACATTACATTATCTAGTTGCATTACAATTAAAAATTGCGATATGCAAACAGTGGAAGTGAATCCCAATTAATATTGTTATGTGGGATATTACTTAGAAACATTGCTGCTAGGCATACCTATTGGTATCTTTGGATGATAGCAAGAAGACTAGTGTATGGGGACCCGAAGCTGGCAAAATAAATGAGAATGATGTAACAGTATGTACCAGTATGTCACTGTGTACTTCACTCCAAACAACCCCTCTATGTGTCCATGCAGTCACCATCTCACTGGGAAAAAACTGGTTGAATCAAATCAAATGTATTTATATAGCCCTTCGTACATCAGCTGATGTCTCAAAGTGCTGTACAGAAACCCAGCCTAAAACCCCAATGTTGTTTTTCATTTCAACAAACAACTTAAAAGTATTTTGGGAATGTTTGTATTTTTTCACCCAATCTTTTCCCTCCCTGGAAGCTAATGGTCCCCACCAATGGTAGAGAAGTCTGTAGATTTGTCCCCAGCATGGAATTACTAGCCATGACTAAACTACAATTCAGTGTCTAGTTTAGAGCTGTGCTCTCTTATCTAAACACCAAAAGGGTTCTTTGGCCGTCCCCGTAGGATAAACTTTTCTTGGTTCCATATAGAAACCTTTCTGGATTCAAAAATATTCTACCTGGAACCAAAAGGGCTCTTCAAGAGGTTATTCTATGGGGACAACAGAAGAACTGTCACGACTTCCGCCGAAGTCAGTGTCTCTCGTTGTTCGGGCAGTGCTCGGCGTCGCTGGTCTACTAGCCATCGCTGATCCACTTATCTTTTTCCTTTGGTTTGGTCTTTGTTTTCACACACCTGTTTCCATTTCACAATTATTTGTTCCTGTATTTAAACCCTCTGTTTCCCCCACGGTGTTGTGCGGGATTATTACATGTTCAGTTAGGCTTAGTTTGATGGCTGGTTTTTTGACGGGTGCTGTGTTCACCCGTGCGTTACCGTTTTGGTTAAGTGTAATTGTTACCTTGTGCCTTGTTGAGTAAAGTACGTTGCTCACTCAGTCTGCTCTCCTGCGCCTGACTTCATGCACCAGCTACACTCACCATCTGACAAGAACCTTTTAAGGTTCTAGATAGCACCTTTTTCCAAAGAGTGAAAATCCAACATCATACAGAAAACATCCAATTATACAATGTCTAACTATAAAAAGCTTTGTTAAATGTTAAATTGGCATAGGAGTGTGTTCAAAGCTGAACCATTACGGTAGAAGCAGCCTCCGTCCCTCCCGGGACTCCAGACTCCACCTGTGATGAACAGCAGGCCTAAACTCACAAAGATAACTAAACGTGTGTGTTGACTCATCTGTGTGTATTCATGCAAACCAACAAATCTAAAAACCAACCAAAACCATCATCACTACAATCTCCCCCAGGCTCTAAGGCCTACATGTCTGGCTCCCCTCCTTCTCCTTGCCTCTCCAGGATTCCAGAATATACATTTTTAACTGAAGCCAGATGGACGGGGCCGGGGTGGGTAAGGGGGAGAAAAGGGAAAGGCAAGGCCTTGTGGGTAGTTAGGTTCAGCATGGGCACATTCTGCCTCGGCAACCATAGCGTTAGGAGGAGGTGAGACGGAAGTTCCAGGGTCTTGCGTCACCCCTTTTGGGAAGTCCAAGCTATGGGGTGAAGGAGTCATGTCGAGGCAAGGGTGATGTCAACAACCCTCTTAACACTGTGTTAACAAGCTCAACTGCCAAAACTCTCTCGCTCATCAACACTTTCTACAAAGATCTGCCACCATGAAAGGTAATTGAACCCCCCCCCCCTTCACAGGTAGTGTGATGTTCTTGGAACTGTGTATAGACATTTCAAATCAAAGTTTATTTGTCACGTGCGCTGAATACAACAGGTGTAGACCTTACAGTGAAATGCTTACTTACAGGCTCTAACCAATAGTGCAAAAAAGGTATTATGTGAACAATAGGTTGGTAAAGAAATAAAACAACAGTAAAAAGACAGGCTATATAGAGTAGCGAGGCTATAGAAGTAGAGAGGCTACATACAGACACCGGTTAGTCAGGCTGATTGAGGTAGTATGTACATGTAGATATGGTTAAAGTGACTATGCATATATGATGAACAGAGAGTAGCAGTAGCGAAAAAAATACATTTCTTAATAGACAGGAAATCCCATTGGGATGAATTGAGTGCTCCTATCTTGTCAAGCAATTGGGTGCTGTATAATTCCTCAACTACTGATTAACAAGCCATGCTTTGCTTTTGGATACGCAGTGCATAGTTTTGCTACTCGCATACTGTACTCTCACTCTCACTCTCACAATTGCTTCCAAAACTCTACTCAGCAAACTGGATGCAGTTTATCACAGTGCCATCCGTTTTGTCACTAAAGCACCTTATACCACCCACCACTGCGACTTGTATGCTCTAGTCGGCTGGCCCTCGCTACATATTCATCGCCAGACCCACTGGCTCCAGGTCATCTACAAGTCCATGCTAGGTAAAGCTCCGCCTTATCTCAGTTCACTGGTCACGATGGCAACACCCATCCGTAGCACGCGCTCCAGCAGGTGTATCTCACTGATCATCCCTAAAGCAAACACCTCATTTGGCCGCCTTTCGTTCCAGTTCTCTGCTGCCTGTGACTGGAACGAATTGCAAAAATCGCTGAAGTTGGAGACTTTTATCCCCCTCAACAACTTCAAACATCTGCTATCTGAGCAGCTAACCGATCGCTGCAGCTGTACATAGTCTATCGGCAAATAGCCCACCCATTTTTACCTACCTCATCCCCATACTGTTTTTATTTATTTACTTTTCTGCTCTTTTGCACACCAATTTCTCTACCTGTACATGACCATCTGATCATTTATCACTCCAGTGTTAATCTGCAAAATTGTAATTATTCGCCTACCTCATGCCTTTTGCACACAATGTATATATACTCCCCTTTTTTTTCCTACTGTGTTATTGACTTGTTAATTGTTTACTCCATGTGTAACTCTGTGTTGTCTGTTCACACTGCTATGCTTTATCTTGGCCAGGTCGCAGTTGCAAATGAGAACTTGTTCTCAACTAGCCTACCTGGTTAAATAAAGGTGAAATAAAATAAATTTAAAAAAATAAAAACTGGGCATGTGGGTGTGTAGTGAAAAGGAAAATAACTCAGCCTTTCTTTGATTTGGCTTTCTTTGGAAGTGATTATCTTTACTGTATGGCTTTGACAGAAGATAAAGTTTCTCATCAATAAGATGAATGGGACTGATACTGAACCACCCGTGGAGCTACACCGTCCTTGATTAAAACAGCCTGTTCCAAAATATAACTGATTAGCATACCAAGGTGGGGGTGAGGAGAGCAAAGAGAAGGGCAAGGTAGAGGTGTGGCAGAGAGGGGGTGGCAAGGGGAGAGCTGTGTCCACATGGGTCCATCATTTAGTGATACATTTCACCTTTGCTCAAATATATTTGCTTATATCAAAGTCCAAATGAAAAGTCACTTTCACACTTTTTCTATGTCTCCTCAGAAACTCTAAATTCAGGTCAGGACTGTGTTGATAAACACCCCACTCACATGATTCCATGGCTTGTGTAACTAAACGAGAATCTTTCATAATACCAGGTATTGTGCAAAAAGGTTACAACATTGATAAATGTATGGTTGTGTTCTGTCCAACCATTTCAGCAAAGTAGATAACAAATTCAGACTTTGCCAAATGTTTTTGGCTGCTGCTCTTTTTTAGCGTAGTCAATTGGGTTGGTTGATAATGATGGCACACACACACACACACACACAAACTACTCCTACTGGAGCGTATGTGAAATGGCGTTCAATTAGTGATGTGGAGCAATAGGTATAACAATGCCTCCTGGGTGACAGTTGTCAATGTGTTCATAGAGTCCCTGGTTTGAGGAGATGGACGGAAGCAACACTGTTACACTACCATCACAGAGACAGAGCTTTGTTACTCCCAGAAACACACTTTCTGACAGGAAACAACATTAACAAGCCTACTCCCTAAGTTTGTTTTACTCACTGCTTTAGCACACTCTGCTAACCCGGATGTCTTAGCCGTGTCTGAATCCTTGAATCTGTCCAAGACAGAATTGCCAAAGGGGGCGGTGTTGCAATCTACTGCAAAGATAGCATGCAGAGTTCTGTATTACTATCTAAGTCTGTACCCAAACAATTCGAGCTTCTACCTCTAAAGATTCACCTTTCCAGAAACAAGACCTCCCTCTGCCCCCAGCTGTGCCCTCGATACCATAAGTGAATTGATTGCCCCCCCATCTATCTTCTGAGCCCGTACTACTAGGTGACCTAAACTGGGACATGCTTAACACCCCGGCCATCCTACAATCCAAGATTGATGCCTTCAATCTCACACAAATTATCAATGAACCTACCAGGTACAACTCCAAATCCGTAAACACGGGCACCCTCATAGATGTCATCCTAACTAAGTCGCCCTCCAAATACACCTCTGCTGTTTTCAATCAAGATCTCAGCGATCACTACCTCATTGCCTGCATCCATAATGGGTCTGCGACCAAACAACCACCCCTCATCACTGTCAAACGCTCCCTAAAACACTTCTGCGAGCAGGCCTTTCTAATAGACCTGGCCAGGGTATCCTGGAATGACATTGACCTCATCCCGTCAGTAGATGATGCCTGGCTATTCTTTAAAAGTCCCTTCCTCACCATCGTAAATAAGCATGCCCCATTCAAAAAATGTAGAACTAGGAATAGATATAGTCCTTGGTTCACTCCAGACCTGTCTGCCCTTGACCAGCACAAACACATCCTGATGCATTAGCATCGATCAGCCCCCGTGATATGCAACTTTTCAGGTAATATGGAATAAATATACACAGGAAGTTAGGAAAGCTAAGGCTAGCTTTTTCAAACAGAAATTTGCATCCTGTAGTACCAACTCAAAAAAGTTCTGGGACACTGTAAAGTCCTCCCAGCTGCCCACTGCTCTGAGGCTAGAAAACACTGTCACCACTGATAAAGCATTTCTCTACGGCTGGCCATGCTTTCCACCTGGCTACCCCTAACCCGGTCAACTGCCCGGCACCCTCCACAGCAACCCGCCAAAGCCTCCACCATTTCTCCTTTACCAAAATCCAGATAGCTGATGTTCTGAAAGAGCTGCAAAATCTGGACCCCTACAAATCAGCCGGGCTAGACAATCTGGACCCTCTCTTTCTAAAACGATCTCCCGAAATTGTTGCAACCCCTATTACTAGCCTGTACAACCTCTGTTTCGTATCATCTGAGATTCCCAAAGATTGGAAATCTGCCACGGTCATCCCCCTCTTCAAAGGGGGAGGCACTCTAGACCCAAACTGCTACAGACCTATATCTATCCTACACTGTCTTTCTAAGGCCTTCGAAAGCCAAGTTAACAAACAGATTACCGACCATTTAGAATCCCACAGTACCTTCTCCGCTATGCAATCTGGTTTCAGAGCTGGTCATGGGTGCACCTCAGCCACACTCAAGGTCCTAAATGATATCTTAACCGCCATCGATAAGAAACAATACTGTGCAGCCGTATTCATCGACCTGGCCAAGGCTTCAGACTCTGTCAATCACCACATTCTTATTGGCAGACTCAACAGCCTTGGTTTCTCAAATGATTACTACCTCGCCTGGTTTACCAACTACTTAGTGTATCTGATAGAGTTCAGTGTGTCAATTCGGAGGGCCTGTTGTCCGGACCTCTGGCAGTCTCTATGGGGATGCCACAGGGTTCAATCCTCGGGCCGACTCTCTTCTCTGTATACATCAATGATGTTGCTCTTGCTGGTGGTGATTCTCTGATACACCTCTACGCAGACGACACCATTCTGTATACTTCTGGACACTGTGTTAACTAACCTCCAGACGAGCTTCAATGCCATACAACTCTCCTTCCATGGCCTCCAACTGCTCTTAAACGCAAGTAAAACTAAATGCATGCTATTCAAACGATCACTGCCCGCACCTGCTCACCCGTCGAGCATCACTACTCTGGACGGCTCTGACTTAGAATACGTGGACAACTACAAATACCTAGGTGTTTGGTTAGACTGTAAATTCTCCTTCCAGACTCAAATTAAACATCTCCAATCCAAAATTAAATCTAGAATTGGCTTCCTATATCGCAACAAAACATCCTTCACTCATGCTGCCAAACATACCCTCGTAAAACTGACCATCCTACCGATCCTCGACTTCGGTGATGTCATCTATAAAATTGCCTCCAACACTCTACTCAACAAACTGGATGCAGTCTATCACAGTGCCATCCGTTTTGTCACCAAAGCCCCATACACTCCCCACCATTGCGACCTGTACGCTCTCGTTGGTTGGCCCTTGCTTCATACTCGTCGCCAAACCCACTGGCTACAGGTTATCTACAAGTCTCTGCTAGGTAAAGCCCCACCTTATCTCAGCTCACTGGTCACCATAGTAGCACCCACTCGTAACACACGCTCCAGCAGGTATATCTCATTGGTCACCCGCAAAGCCAATTCCTCCTTTGGTCGTCTTTCCTTCCAGTACTCTGCTACCAATGACTGGAACAAACTGCAAAAATCTCTGAAGCTGGAGACTCATATCTCCCTCACTAGCTTTATTAAGCACCAGCTGTCAGAGCAACTCACAGATCACTGCACCTGTACATAGCCCATCTGTAAACAGCCCATCTACCTACCTTATTCCCATAATGTATTTATTTATTTATCTTGCTCCTTTGCACCCCAGTATCTCTACTTGCACATTCATCTTCTGCACATCTACCATTCCAGTGTTTTAATTGCTATATTGTAATTACTTCGCCACCATGGCCTATTTATTGCCTTAACTCCCTTATCTTACCTCATTTGCACTCACTGTATATAGACTCTTTGTTTTATTTTGTTCTACTGTATTATTGACTATATTTTGTTTATTCCATGTGTAACTCTGGGTTGTTGTATGTGTCGAATTGCTATGATTTATCTTGGCCAGGTCGCAGTTGCAAATGAGAACTTGTTCTCAACTAGCCTACCTGGTGAAATAACAGGTTAATGTTAAGGAATGAACACCAAAATAATTGAAAGGAAGTGCAGTCAACTGTGCAAATCCACTCATAAAATATGTATGAACAGTGGACTGGAGGAAATCCTTCACAAGATTCAACTCTTCCTTTCTGTATAAGATTATCTCATAAAAACATCATGATCAATTATTATATTGGTTGTTATGGTTATAATTATTGCATCTGGTAAATGCTGTGCTCATGAAAGGACTCTTGGGGGAAACAAATGGCTGATTTTCTGTTGTTGTTTGTTGACTAAATCTTTTTGACATTTCAGAAAATGGCCCCTTATTAAATTTCACACACCATGTACACCCACTCAGTCCACTGGGCTTAGCTCTTCTACAAGTTATATGATGAGTTACCAACGTTGAGTTATTTAAATCCCTAAACTTGATCAATATTCAATACACCACCATCTCCATCCTGCTCCCTGCAGTGCAGCAGTGGTGGGTTGGTAAGGATCCTATTTTGAAAGGACCTGGAAGAGGGGGTCAAAGTGCTCAATCAACTCAAGGGCATTTGTAGTGTTCCTATAAAATCTGTTTTATTTCTTGACTAATTCTGTTGAGTGTTTCCCAAATGTATTTTTCTCAGTTTTGTTTTCCCTATTTTTAGGTTTTCGCTCTCAAAATCAGTTTTTTTATTATACAAAATCAACAAAACTGGATGTTCTAAGTCAAGGATGGGCAACTTTGATAGGGCTGGGGGCCACAAATATCTGAACTCATCATGAGGGGCCACAGGTTGCTCACGGATCTGCACACCCACATCCATGCTTAGCAATTATAGATAGCTGGCAGCTAAACTAATTTAACAATCTAAAATAATTTTAGCTGACATGGGCTAATTGACTGGCTGTCAGTGACTGACAAAACAAGAGAAAAACGGCTGATCCACAACCATATTTAGAAATTGCACCTTGTATATTATAGTATTTTAACTCAAGTAAGTTGAGACCTCGACTGAGTTCAAAAAAATATATTTTT